>NW_023411719.1:0-49261 GCF_903995425.1 Onychomys torridus | reverse complement strand
TGAGAAGAAGGAAAATGCAGTGAGGAGTAAGAAGCGTGGTCTCAGCTCTTGGCTGCTGCTCAGTCTCTGGGCTTTTCACTCTGCCTTGGCTCTGTGTTTTTATTTAAATGAGACCACTCAGAATTACATCTACACTTACTGAACCCAGTGTTCACTGACCCTAAGGCTGGCAGCCAACAGCCTAACTTGTCAATATGGGTTGGCATGTGTCCATTGCCTCCCCCTCCCCCACACTCTCCTGTGGTGGTTGGCAGTGACTGGCCTTTACACAGGCGCTGGTTGGGTCTGAATGTAGGTCCTCAAATTGCATGCACGCCTAACCACTTCAGCCGAGCTAAGCCACCTCCATTTTCCTTGTGTGTTGGATTGTTCTCTACGTATCCAGCTGACGGCAGATTCACAACCTTCCTGCTTCAACGCTCACAAGGGTTGCGTTACAGGTGTTTGTCATTCCCACAGCTGTATTACATTTCTGCAAGGTGATACAGTGGAGACACTGTAAGAAATGGTGGAGTGACTTGGGTGAAGAAAAAGAAATTCAAGGCCAAGGGGCCTCCAATTTAGAATAAGTTTTGTTGTAAGCCAGGCATGGTGGCGCAACCCTTTACTCCCAGCCACTCAGGAGCACAGGGCAGGCGGGATCTCTGTGAGTTCAAGGCAGCCTTGTCTAGACAGGGCGTTCCAAGGACAGCCAGGGCTACCCAGAGAAACCTTGTCTCACCCAAATAGACAAAAAAACCAACAAAATGTTTTTTGCTGTAGAACGTCTTTGTAGGAGGGGAAGTGAATGTCACTTGGTGGATCAGTAATCTGGGATGAAAGGAACTAGGACAAGATGTTTACGGAGACGAAAGAACAGAGAACCGTGCTGAAACATGAGGCTCCCCAACTGACTTAAACCAGTGAGAAACTTTGGTTTCAAATCATTCTTCAAATTTTTTCCAGCTGGGGTCTAACCTTCACTGTGGCGCTCTCTTAGTGAACCTGAATACAGGAAAGATGAGTTTCCCTCAAATTCCTACCATTAAGGCATGTTGGGCTCACAAGTGTGCACGGTGGAGTAGGCTGGAGTGTCCCCAGGTCCCTGTTCTAGTCACTCTCGGTGAGCTCTGCCTTCTTCCCCTTGTCAATGCTTCTCCTTAGGCTGATTTCTGAAGAATGTGCAATCTGGGCTGGCAAGATAGCTGGGTACAACAGCGTTGCCCCAAGTCTGATACCTGGCTTCCAATCCAGGACCTGTGGTGGGAGGGATAGAACTGACTCCCCAAAGTGGTCCTCTGGACTTCACATGCTTCGTTGTGGGACACAGTTGCCTGCCCTCATCACACAACACACACACACACACACACACCACACACACACCACACACACAAACACACACACTAATATTAATCAATCAACAACTAAATAATAATAAAACAAGTGTGGTGGGTGATGTAATCCAGGCTAAGATGTGAGAAGCAATCCAGGGCTCAATGGGCGCCAGCCAGGCCCTACTTTGGGACCCAGCCGAGACCTGTCTCAATTGTTTCCCCAGAGCTGAGGAACTAACCCGGGCCTTGAGCTTGCTAGGCCAAGCACTCTACCACGAACTAAGTCCCAACCCCTCAATATTTTTTTAAAATCGTAGTGCCTAAGCACGGACACTTACATCATCCTCTGCCTCAAAATGCATTGACTCTGGAGCGCACCACTTCAATACACTTGTTTATTGGTTTTTCTTAGTCGTCCGACTCAGTGTAGATCTTCCCTAGTAAATGCTGGTCCCGATCATTTCATTTTCTCCATCAACATGATCCTTCAAATTTGTCTCTTCTTCATTTTAAAAGATTATTTATTTACAGTATGGTTTTGTGTGTCATGAGTAAGGCCCCCAGCACAATGTGTGACCTTGAGAATAGCTTTGGGCAAACGTCCTTCCTAGACTGCCTGAGGCAGCGTTCTCTTGTTTCTGCTCCTCAGACGTGTATTACCTATCCTCTATGCATGTCAGAGGGTTTCTTGAGGGGTCTCGTCGCCCACCTCCCAAGGCCCTAAAGGGGACTGCAGGATTTCAAACCTGCCACCATACACTCTTTTTTTATGTAAACCCCAGGGACCAGCTAGCCCTCTCTGCAGCATTTCCTTTTTTGGGCAGACCGGGTTCTTAGTACCCTTAGACTTGCTGGGCCTGACCTGTATCAGACTGGCCTGAACTCATCAGAGATCCACTGCTCCTACGTTCGAGGCTGATGAATAAACCAGGCATAAGGCTTGGCCTTGTGACACACGCCCTTCATCCCAGCCTTGGGAGACAGAAGCTGGGTTCAGTTGCCAGCACCCACATAGTGACTGACTTTGTCTCTAATTCCAGCTCCAGAGCATCCAGCACCTTCTTCTGGCCTTCGAAGGCATGCACAAATTACAAAGCACTCATATACATAAAATTTTTTTGATAGTTACAAATTTTATTTCTTTTAGTCTCAAAAATACACGTAGATGCAAACCTGCTCTCTAAATGCAGACAGGCTTTGCCTATCATGTGGAATTATTTCTATTACAAAACACTGTGGTATGAAGATATGGAAAACACCATTTACAAGCACACATACTGTAAGTAATGACCTCCTTTCTGTTTACCCAGACCCCAGGTGGGAAGTTCAGAAGCTGGGCTGCCCCTTGCTTTCCACCCTTGAGAAGTAAATACCAACACATAGTCAAAGATGAAACCTAGAAATGTGGAAAACTACCCAACTCCTCTACAAAGTCAGGCAGTGTGATTCTCAAAGGGAGAAAAGAGAGGTAACATTTGAAAATGCAAAGCTGAAGAAAAAGACCAGACGATCAAAGCTGCCATGTCTTGTGTTTCGTGCGGAATCAGGAATACTCATAGGACGCAGCTCCAGAACACAGTGCTTGATAGGACACCAGCATCTATTAGAAGTCATGACCACCCTACATACTCATGTCTACACAGGTGTCACAGAGTGTCCGTTTAGCTTCGACAGTCAATAATGAGGTCATGTAGCAAATTGTCACCCCCCCCCAAAAACACTAAGTGCCAAATCAGCTTCTATGTGCTGACCTTTGGTGTATGTCGGAAGTTGTTTTGGTGACACCCAAAGCTTACTAAGATTCTCTGTTCTAGAGTTTGTCCCCCAAGCAAAACTCCTTGTCCACAAAGCTCAACAACTGTATAGGTCCCAAGAAATTGTACAAAGAGAACAAGCCACAGTGCACATTCCAAGGGCTTAAGTTTCCTTGTGCACCAGTTCAGAATGCGCCCACCACAGACACACACTTTGTCCAAAACTCCACATGGGTTGTTGGTGAGATTGTTCTGCAAACAAACGCCCACAGTCAGGCGGCTGCTGTACCGAGTTCAACAAAACACGAAGTCAGAGTTCTCCTAGGGCCACACAGCTGGGCAGCAACAGAGGAAAGATTTAAGGTAAAAGGACACGCTGGAGAGTCAACCCAAGGCCTCCACTCACAATGGTTTCTAACACTGCGGGAAGCTTCTCAGTTGCTAGCTGTCAGACACCATTTCCTCCTCTTCCTCTTCCTTTCTGTCTGCTTCAGAGGTGTCTGAAGACTCATGGAGCAAGACATATTCTCTGCTGCTGAACCCAAATTTAAGGACATCCTTTTCCTTCAGTTCGTAGTATCTCTGTGGCTCAATACGCGCGTGGTTCAAGAAGGTTCCATTGCTTGAGCCCAGGTCAATGATGTAGGGCTTCACCGTCCGTCCAGCTGTGCCGTCGGCACGCCTGTGCTCCACAAGCCGGTACTGGAAGACTGCATGCTGCTTTGAGCAAGAGGGATGGTCGATGGGAATGTCGGCGATGAGGCGATCCCGACCCAGAAGGTAAGCACTCTGCCTGTGGATGTACATGACCGGAAGCATGTCGTCATTTTTAAAGGGGTAGAGACGCCACCGTTTTTTGGGGATCCGGGCTTCTGGGGGTTCGTTGTACTTAATGACCACACCCCGGAAGGTATTGGTGTCCTCAAGAAGTGCCCCAGAAAGTTCAAGGCTTGGTTTTTCTTTAACAGGCACCTCTTTACTTCTGTTACCAGCAGGGCGAGGGATCACCTCCTGAGCCTCACCACCAGCACCTTCCTTCTGCTGGCGATGCTCCTGGCGGAGGCGCCTGGCATCCTGAAAGTTCCTCTCTTCTTCCTGGGCCTGCAGAATCTGGCTGTCTCCATCCCGACCCTGCCCACTGACAGGCCTCTCATCCCAGCTCCTCCTTTGGTGGGAACCACTGGAGTGCTGGTGTTGCTCTCTCTTCCCAGTTCTGCCCTGGCACCGTTCTGATGGCTTCCGGGGCTGGTGATGCTCTCGACCTCTCCGTGCATGGTCCTCACGTTCCTGCTTCACTCTGACCGAGGAGTAGTGGGAACTCCGGCTTCTCTTGGTCCGTGGAGACTCGCTTCTTCTCCCTGAGGACTTGTGTTTCCTTTTGCCTGGGGACCGGCTCCAGCTAGCAGAGGCTGTGGCATCTACAGGTTCGGGGCTCAGAGGCTCCTGCTTCACCTCCAGGGTCGCCAGCGCGTCCTCTTTCGGGTGTGGCCTCCACCAGCTTCGCTCCTGCTTGGCCATCATCCTGAGAGCCGCTTGCATGTCCCTTGAGCTAAGGAGCCCTTTTTTGTTGTTGTTTTCTAGACAGGGTTTCTCTGTGTAACAACAGCTCTGGCTGTCCTGGATCTGCGAACTTGACTTGTAGACCAGGCTGGCCTAAAACTCAGAGATTCCCCCTGCCTCTGCTTCCAGAGTGCTTGGTCTAAAAGGGCCTGCAGCACCCCTGCCTGGCTACTTTCAGAAAGTCTTTCCCCTTCACTGCTGCTGAGGCTAGCTTCCTAATACCTGTCTTCAACACTGATTAGTTTAGAGGTCAAGCTCTTACGTGGTATTTTGTTGGTGTTCTGAAAAGTAAAGCTTGCCTGGAGATCAGAGGGGGCAGTTAACCATTAGAAGCCAGGGTGGCTCAGGCCTTTAAGAAACACAGAACCAAATACAGAGTTCAAAACCCAAGAGATCAGAGCACCAGCGAATAGCCTTTAGCTTACCACTCGTTGGCGTTGCTTCTCCAGAGAGAGAGCCTTCTTCCTGTGTCCTGTCATTTTATAGTCCTCTGTTCTGCCTTCTCATTGGCTCTAAACCCAACCACGTGACTTCCTCATCACTGCCTGTCTATAAGGACCTTGAGTTCTCTAGGGTGGATACTGGGATTAAAGGATTAAAGGTGTGTCCCCATGCTTGCCTGTGTCCTTGAAAACACGGAGACTTTGTCTGACTTGTGATGGGATTAAGGCGTGTTCTACCTCTGCCCTGCTTCTGTTAAGTGACTATGACCTCTAATCTCCAGGCAACTAACATCCTTCCCTCCTTCCTTCCTTCCTTCCTTCCTTCCTTCCTTCCTTCCCTTTTCTTTCTTTACTTATTTTTTGGTTTTTTCCAGACAAGGTTTCTCTGTATCTCGTAACTGTAACTCAGCTTGGAGGGGATCTGAACTCAACTGGTACTGCACACACATGGTGTACAAACATACACTTGAGCACATCCTCCTAAAATTAAAAAGAAATCTAAAAACAAACCAAGTACACATACAATAAAACTAAACACGTCCTTTAAAAATTGTTTCCTATTGGAGCCAAATTTATTTACTATTTAGAGGGAGGATCCTGTTTTGTAACCTTGGCCTGCCTCGAACCTACTGTGTAGACCTGTGGTCCCCTACTGGCAACATTTAGGCTTTTCTCCTGCCTCTGCTTCCTGAGGGCTGGGCTTGGGCTTATAGGCATGTGCCACTGTAGTTTGTATTAACAATGTAGTGTGACTGACGGGAAAGATGGTGAGGAAAGGATTCTTTACTTTTTTTAAACTTTATTTTATGTGCATTGGTGTTTTGTATGAATGTGTGTCTGTGTGAGGGTGTCAGATCCCCTGCAACTGGAATGACAGACAGTGTGAGCTGCCAGGTGGGTGCTGGGAATTGAAGCTGGGGCCTCTGGAAGAGCAGCCAGTGCTCTTAACCACAGAGCCACCTCTCCAGTCCCTGAGAGAAAAGACTCTTCTCCTCTCTTCCTCCTTTCCTTCCCTCCCTTGGTTTGTGGGGTAGGCAAATTTATTCATTGAATAAGTTTGTGTCTACGTATATGGTGAATGTGCTCTCATGTGCTTGCAGAGGCCAGAGGTCAACACTGGGTACCTTCCTCTGTTCCCTTCCTTTTTTTTTTTAAATTAATTTTTAAATTATACTCATAATACTCATAATACTCATGAATTACACTCATGATATTAATTACATTTGTGTTGATTACATTCACACTATTCATTCAATAACTATATTTATGATATTCATTAATTACATTAATTGTATTGATTTATTACATTCATGATATCATGTCTTGATACTACTGACCATTTGTGGGTTTTTCCATCATATAAAACAGAGATCCTGTACTTAGGAAATCATTGCTCTATATTCTTTTCTTCTCCATCCTGAGATAACGTCTAATCTTTCTGTGTCTATGAATTTGTATATTCCATATATTTCTTTTTTCTTTTTTTCTATATATTTCATGTAATACAATTCTATAGTATTTGTTCTTTTTAATGTAAAAACATTTTATGTACAACTGCAGGAGAAATAATACACAGGTACCTTGAACATAGAAACAGGTTATAATTTAAAAGTCCAGGGTTATTTGAAACTGGGAAATATTTTCTCTGTAGAAAATAGTAAAAATGATAACATTTCCCAATAAGCCCTTTTAAGCCAAATGATACCTGAATTATACATATAAATATTGATTAGATTCTGGGATACAGAAGAAACCTATCTTCATCTGTTCAGAGAGCTAAGTTTTACTCCAGTTGTGTAAGTGAGATCCTATTCATCTTCCCCTTCACTGTTTGATTTACGGCAAACATTTTTCTATAGGCTAATCCATAATCTAAACCGATTTTAGCCTTTCCTCCAGAAAATACAGCCAGCATTTTCTTTCATCAGCTTGATGTGGTACAATTTTTTTTGTTTGTTTGTTTGTTTTTGTTTTTGTTTTTCAAGACAGGTTTTCTCTGTGTAGCTTTGTGCTTTTCACTTTGTAGCCCAGGCTGGCTTCGAACTCACAGAGATCACCTGGCTCTGCCTCCCCAGTGCTGGAATTAAAGGAGTGTGCCACAATTGCCCAGCCCAAATTCTTATCCTAACAGTGAAATGTTTCACTGAGGCTTGCCCAGTGATTGGGCAAAACCAAAACTTATAAGCCACAGTCATCCTAGGGTCTCCCCTGCTAAATAGCTTCCTTGGATCCTTGGTTTGCAGTCTGATTGTCCTTTGGTTTGTATCTAGTATCTACTTATGAGTGAGTACATACCATATTTTTCCTTCTGAGTCTGAGTTACCTCACTCAGGATGATATTTCCTTGTTCCATCCATTTGCCTGAAAATTTCATGATGTTATTGTTATGCTCTGCTGAGTAGTACTCCATTATGTCTATGTACCACATTTTCTTAATCCATTCTTCAGTTGAGGAGCATCTAAGTTGTTTCCAGGTTCTGGCTATTATGAATAATGCTGCTATGAACATAGTTGGGCATTTATATTTGTGGTATGATTGAGCATTCCTTGCGTATATGCCCAAGAGTGGTATTGCTCTGCCTCCCACGTGCTGGGATTAAAGGCGAGCACCACCACAGCCACCCTGTGTATGTATTATTTAAAAGAATGCTTTCACTCACTCCTTTGACCTTTTCCATGTGCTCATGACTGACTATGCTGGAGGGGTAGGGGGTCTTTTATTCCCTCTAGATTTGACTTTCAATGCCTATGCTGGGTCTCATTTAGGCCCTCCCTGAACTATTCCTTGGGACCAAAAGGAATAGTTGTGCTCATTTCAATCAGTCACTTGCAAGGCAAGGGATTTGGACAGGATCCATTGACTATGAAGGAGACCCTCAGAACCAGAGTGTAACAAAGAGGAATTAACCACAAAGCCCAGCAGAGGAGTCTAGAAGGCCAGTGGAAATGTGATTGCAGAGCAAAGAGATACAGAGTTGGAGGTCATTTGCATTAATGTGAATTTGAAGACCTGGGAGAATTTGAGATTATTTAGAGGGATGGTGTTTGTGAGAAGAACAAGAGAAGACAGAGGAACAGAGAAACAGTTCTGGGTGATTGAAGGTAGCAAAGGAAGGAGAGATAGGGCAAAGACGCAGTGTTAATGGAGCCAAAGCAGGAGCAGCTACATCTCTCTGAAGGCACGGCTTGAACGTTTCTGAAGTGTTCTTTCCAGTGCTGGAGAGATGGTTCAATCTATTAAGCGCTTGCCTTGCAAGCATGAGGAACTGGTGTTCAATCCTGAGGACCCACATTTTCACAATGCCAAGGTAGCTCAACAAGCTGGCTCAGCAGATAAAAGTACTCGCCTATAAGCTTGACGGACCCACAACAGGGAAGGACTACTGGGGATGATTCTCTGATCTCTGCATATGCATTGTGGCACACACACGTGCCTGCCTGCATTCATACATGCACACAACACACAAACACACACACACACACACACACACACACACACACACACACACACACACACATACTCATACTAATAATTAATCAATCAACAACTAAATAATAATAAAAGCAAGTGTGGTAGTGTGTGCTTGTAATCCCAGAGCTAAGGGTGTGGAGACAGGCAGATCCCAGGGGCTCACTGGGCAGCCAGCCAAGCCTACTTAGGGATCCCAGGCCAGAGACCCTGTCCTAGTTTTTTTTTTTTCCATGGCTGAGGACCGAACCCAGGGCCTTGTGCTTGCTAGGCAAGTACACTACCACTGAACTAAGTCCCCAACCCCTCAATTTTTTTTTTTAAAGTCGGTAGTGCCTAAGCAAGGATACTCTACTTCATCCTCTGGCCTCCAATATGCATGTGCTCTGGAGCGCACCACTTCATACAGGTTTGTTTTTGGTTTTTCTTAGTTCTCCGACTCAGTGTAGATCTCCCTAGGTAAATGCTGTCCCGATCATTTCATTTTCTCCATCACAATGGCCTTCAAAGTTTGTCTCTTTCTTCATTTTTAAAGATTTATTTATTTTACAGTATTGTGTTTTGTGTGTATGAGCAGGCCCCAGCACATGTGTGACTAGAGAATAGCTTTGGGGAGACTATTCTTGCCTTAGACTTGCCTGAGGGATGCTTTCTCTTGTTTCTGCTCCTCAGATGTGTAGTACCCTGCTAGCTAGCAGGTCAGAGGGGTTCTTGAGTGGGTCTCCTGTCCCCACCTCCCAAGGCCCCAAAGGACTGCTAGGATTTCAAAGGCCTGCCACCACATCTGGCTTTTTATGTAAACCCCAGGGAGCCAGCTGAGCACTCTCTGCAGCATTTCCTTTTGTTTTGGGAGACAGGGTCCCCTTAGTACCCTTAGTACTCTTGCCTGGCCTAGAGCATGTAGATCAGACTGGCCCTGAACTCACAGAGACCCACCTGCTACCGCTGGAGGGCTGAGAATAAAACCAGGCAACAGGCTTGGCCATGGTGGCACACGCCTTCCATCCCAGCTCTTGGGAGACAGAAGCTGGGTTCAGTTGCCAGCACCCCCAGAGTGACTGACATTGTCTCTAATTCCAGCTCCAGGGCGACCAGCACCTTCTTCTGTCCTTCGAAGGCATGCACAAAGTAAAAAGCACTCAAATACATAAAATATTTTTTATAGTTTCAAATTTTATTTCTTTTAGTCTCAAAAATACACATAGATGCAAACCTGCTCTCTAAATGCAGACAGGCTTTGCCTATCATGTGGAATTATTTCTATTACTAAACACTGTCGTATGAAGATATGGAAAACACCATTTACAAGCACACATACTGTAAGTAATGACCTCCTTTCTGTTTACCCAGACCCCAGGTGGGAAGTTCAGAAGCTGGGCTGCCCCTTGCTTTCCACCCTTGAGAAGTAAATACAAACACATGTTCAAAGATGAAACCTAGAAATGTGGAAACTACCCAACTCCTCTACAAAGTCAGGCAGTGTGATTCTCAAAGGGAGAAAAGAGAGGTAACATTTGAAAATGCAAAGCTGAAGAAAAAGACCAGGCGATCAAAGTTGCCATGTCTGTGTTTCCTGTGGAATCAAGAATCCTCACAGGACGCAGCTCCACAACCCAGTGCTGGATAGGACACCAGCACCTATTGTAAGAAGTCATGACCTCCCTACATACTCATGTCTACATAGGTGTCACAGAGTGTCCGTTTAGCTTCGACAGTCAATAATGAGGTCATGTAGCAAATTGTCACCCCCCCCCCAAAAACACTAAGTGCCAAATCAGCTTCTATGAGCTGACCTTTGGTGTATGCCGGAGGTTGTTTTGGTGACACCCAAAGCTTACTAAGATTCTCTCTTCTAGAGTTTGTCCCCCAAGCAAAACTCCTTGTCCACAAAGCTCAACGACTGTATAGGTCCCAAGAAACTGTACAAAGAGAACAAGCCACAGTGCACATTCCAAGGGCTTAAGTTTCCTTGTGCACCAGTTCAGAATGCGCCCACCACAGACACACACTTTGTCCAAAACTCCACATGGGGTTGTTGGTGAGATTGTTCTGCAAACAAACGCCCACAGTCAGGCGGCTGCTGTACCGAGTTCAACAAAACACGAAGTCAGAGTTCTCCTAGGGCCACACAGCTGGGCAGCAACACAGGAAAGACTTAAGGCAAAAGGACACGCTGGAGAGTCAACCCAAGGCCTCCACTCACAATGGTTTCTAACAGTGCGGGAAGCTTCTCAGTTGCTAGCTGTCAGACACCATTTCCTCCTCTTCCTCTTCCTTTCTGTCTGCTTCAGAGGTGTCTGAAGACTCATGGAGCAAGACATATTCTCTGCTGCTGAACCCAAATTTAAGGACATCCTTTTCCTTCAGTTCGTAGTATCTCTGTGGCTCAATACGCGCGTGGTTCAAGAAGGTTCCATTGCTTGAGCCCAGGTCAATGATGTAGGGCTTCACCGTCCGTCCAGCTGTGCCGTCGGCACGCCTGTGCTCCACAAGCCGGTACTGGAAGACTGCATGCTGCTTTGAGCAAGAGGGATGGTCGATGGGAATGTCGGCGATGAGGCGATCCCGACTCAGAAGGTAAGCACTCTGCCTGTGGATGTACATGACCGGAAGCATGTCGTCATTTTTAAAGGGGTAGAGACGCCACCGTTTTTTGGGGATCCGGGCTTCTGGGGGTTCGTTGTACTTAATGACCACACCCCGGAAGGTATTGGTGTCCTCAAGAAGTGCCCCAGAAAGTTCAAGGCTTGGTTTTTCTTTAACAGGCACCTCTTTGCTTCTGTTACCAGCAGGGCGAGGGATCACCTCCTGAGCCTCACCACCAGCACCTTCCTTCTGCTGGCGATGCTCCTGGCGGAGGCGCCTGGCATTCTGAAAGTTCCTCTCTTCTTCCTGGGCCTGCAGATCCTGGCTGTCTCCATCCCGACCCTGCCCACTGACAGGCCTCTCATCCCAGCTCCTCCTTTGGTGGGAACCACTGGAGTGCTGGTCTCGCTCTCTCTTCCCAGTTCTGCCCTGGCACCGTTCTGATGGCTTCCGGGGCTGGTGATGCTCTCGACCTCTCCGTGCATGGTCCTCACGTTCCTGCTTCACTCTGACCGAGGAGTAGTGGGAACTCCGGCTTCTCTTGGTCCGTGGAGACTCGCTTCTTCTCCCTGAGGACTTGTTTTTCCTTTTGCCTGGGGACCGGCTCGAGGTAGAGGAGGCTGGGGCGTCGACAGGTTCAGGGCTCAGAGGCTCCTGCTTCACCTCCAGGGTCGCCAGCGCGTCCTCTGTGGGGTGTGGCCTCCACCAGCTTCGCTCCTGCTTGTCCTTCATCCTGAGAGCCGCTTGCATGTCCCTTGAGCTAAGGAGCCCTTTTTTGTTGGTGTTTTCTAGACAGGGTTTCTCTGTGTAACAACAGCTCTGGCTGTCCTGGTTCTGCGAACTTGACTTGTAGACCAGGCTGGCCTTAAACTCAGAGATTCCCCCTGCCTCTGCTTCCAGAGTGCTTGGGCTAAAAGGGCCTGCAGCACCCCTGCCTGGCTACTTTCATTAAGTCTTTCCCCTTCGCTGCTGAGGCTAGCTTCCTAATACCTGTCTTCAGCACTGATTAGTTTAGACTAGGTCAAGCTCTTATGTGGTATTTTGTTGGTGTTCTGAAAAGTAAAGCTTGCCTGGAGATCAGAGGGGGCAGTTAACCATTAGAAGCCAGGGTGGCTCAGCCCTTTAAGAAACACAGAGCCAAATACAGAGTTCAAAACCCAAGAGATCAGAGCACCAGCGAATAGCCTTTAGCTTACCACTCGTTGGCGTTGCTTCTCCAGAGAGAGAGCTTTCTTCTTGGGTCCTGTCATTTTTATACTCCTCTGTTGTGCCTTCTCATTGGCTCTAAACCCAACCACGTGACTTCCTCATCACTGCCTGTCTATACAGACCTGCAGTTCTCTATGGTGGATACTGGGATTAAAGGATTAAAGGTGTGTCCCCATGCTTGGCTGTGTCCTTGAAAACACTCAGACTCTGTCTGCGGGGTGATGGGATTAAGGGCGTGTGCTATCTCTGCCTGGCTTCTGCTCAATGACTATGACCTCTAATCTCCAGGCAACTAACTTCCTTCCTTCCTTTCTTCCTTCCTTTTTCTTTCTTTACTTATTTTTGGGTTTTTTGAGACACGGTTTCTCTGTAGCTTTGGAGCCTGTCATGCACTAGCTCTATAGACCAGGCTGGCCTCGAACTCACAGAGATCCACCTGGCTCTGCCTCCCATGTGTCACCAACGCCCGGCCTCCAGGCAACTTTATTAACATACAAATAAAATCACATTTCAGCACAATAAAATATCACCATATTTCCCCTTTCTAGTCTCATTTCAGCTGAGAGCCATTCCGATGAAGACTTAGAGGCTTCCAGTTTGAGGAAAGAGGATCGGCTGAGAAGGTGGTGAGATGAGATTAGCTGTGGCTGGTTCTGCTTCTCTGACCTTTTAGAATTCACCCCAATACCTGGCTCTGGGTTTGTTTTTATTAATCAGACCTTTTAAGATTTGTGTTACATCCTACATTGGGGAAGGGGTTTTGCTTTTGTTTGTGCAGGAAGAGAAAATCTATGGATACCAACAAAATTAATAAAACTTCACTTTGAACAGGAGAAACACCTTGATGAGAAGTAATAGATCATCCACCCATGTGATAACTCCACAAGATCTGAGAAAAACTCAGCAAACAAGGGTCAGGGCAGGATTCTGTTTTTTGGTTGTTTGGTTTTTGTCTTTACATGATAACAGAAATTTCCATCTTCAAGAAATCATAAGGCATAAAAACATGTTGCTAAAAGAAAAAATTAGGAGATTGTGTCTCATATCAGAAGAGCCAACTGGTGTGGGACAGAAGAAAACCAATAATCTAGGGACCATTGTTGTCAAGATTCTATTTTTCTCCATGCTTATTCTTGATTTCTGGGAATCATTTCTCACATGTCATGTCTGTTAGTAGTTAAGCAGCGCTAGGAACACGTCCCGAACACCACAGAACCACTGGAGAGTTTTATTAAAGAGGATAGAGGTGACAGGCCTGTGTGAAACACACGTGGGGAGAGAGAGAGACAGAGAGAGACTGAGAGCCTCGCGCAAGATGGCGCCGGCTTTTTGAAGGTTGGGCCGCGCATGCGTACAGGGACTCCTGTGGGTACTCCACGCATGCGTGTAGATTACATGGCTGCGCGCGCGCTTTACGCAACTACGTAAGGCCACAGAGTCCCGGTCCCGCGAGATGTCTGACCTGGAGATGGCTATTCTACACCGGAAATAGTTAGGCGGTCCACCGGGCAAGCCCAACTGTGTAATTGTCTATCATTCCCGACTCTCATGTTTTTTTTTAAAAAAGAAAAAAATGTGGATAGATGGGTATGGGACGCCGTTTCTCTCAAAGACTGCTTCAGGCTGAATGGTGGACGTTGATTGGTTTTGGGGGGAGATGGGGAGGCTGTCTCCTGAATTCCTGGGATGAAATCCTGTAGCTGTGTCCATCCTCCATGGTGTGGCTGATCCTAGGATGAGATCCTGCAGCTGTCCGTCCTCCATGGTGTGGCTGGGAACCTTCTATCTGACAAAACACTGGTGACATAAAAAGCTTAGAGAAAAGACTCATTATTATTTTGTTTTTGGAGTTGACATTTATCTGAGGTAGATCTGGTCTGGTTGGAGACATGTTAAGGGTGGCTGTGATGTTTGAGTACTCTGGTTGTTTTTTTTTACCTGAGACAAGCCTCATTTGAGGTGGTTTATTTAAGGCACCTGTTTGTTTTGCTAGTTTAGCATTTGGGAAACACAGGTGATCAGTTACTGAGTATTGAACAGTGACAAACTGTTATAACCTTACCGCCTGGATATTTTGACGGTCCCTTTTGCCTCCGGCTCTATGTGGCCCTAGCTGGGAAATTCCTCTGGAATTGGTGACAAGGCAGTGGATCCTGGTGTCCTCTGGAGCTTGAAAGTGGAAGAGAACTTATTTTTTTTTAATTAGATACAAGGCAAAGATCGTGGCCCTGTCTGTATGCATATGAGAAACACAGGTGGTAACTTTGAAATGAGACAATGAGCTCTTATCTTAGTTGGAAATCTTTTTCATTAAGTAACTCTGAAAGTACAATTAAATCTGGTGAGGGAAGTAAGGCTGTCCTCTGTTCCCAACAATAGGAGGAGTGACATCCTAAACTCCCAGGACTGAGTCAATGGCTCTGGTGTCCAGAAGGAATGAAAATGATCGCTTCCCTGCTGAGTTCTGGGTTCCCTGCTGTGTCTGTAGCCAAGCCTAGGTTTGTTGGAGGTCTTAGCTTGCTGTACCCATGCGTCTTGGCGCCTGGGGGCAGTCAGCTGACTGGTTGTCTTTCTAGGCAGCACAAGGACAAGGCTGTTGATGGGCAGGGCATTTGCTAGCCCATGGCCTTTTTATTTAAAACAGGGACCCAACAGCTTTCAGGAGTCAGCAAGTGCCAGCATTTGGCAATTTCGTTTTCGGGCTTTTTTCCTGACACACCTTAAATGCCACAGATGACTCTTTTGTCCGTGGGGTCAGGAGCCTTGTTCTCCAGATACTTAACTTTTAGCCGGGAACAAGAGATGGATTTTACTTTATGTCCTGAATTTTTCCTGACGATTGGTGGCTTAAGGACAGCTTTTGGAAGGATCTGCCAGTAGGCAGACTGTAAACCAATCCTTTGGAAGACTTGCTTGAGGCTATAAGCTGATTTCTTTTGGCTTAGGAGCCATCCCGATTATTGTAAACTTAATTGTTTAGATCTCAGCTATTTTTAGACCCGTCTGTGGTTCTCAAGGCCGTTTGAGAATGAGTGGGTGGAGTTAGGGTGGGGGTGGAGTTAAGTGAGTTAGGGCAATTCTTAGGAACCGCCCAAGCCTGCACATTTGAGCCCGCCCACCAATGGCGCGAAAGTCAGACAGAGGTTACACATGGCAGACGCCTTAGTGGGAAAGGAAAGGGTTTAGCGCTTTAGCAGAAAGTTTGGAGATGAAGCAACTCTTATTTTCACGTTTACTGGCTGAAGTACCTGCCACACGGTTATGTGGTCAGGTTTACCGGTACCGCAAAGCTGTTAAGCGGCCAGATTTACCGGTACCGCCCCATCCGCCAAAGTAAGTGGGTGGTATATGCCCTCTGTCCCATGGCTGTAACTGAGTGGAAAATAAAAAATTAAAATAACAAACCGGGATCAGACTTCAACTCAGGCATCCTGAGAATGAAGTAAGATCTAAGCTCAGCTAAAGTCCCCCACTTTCGTCAAGGGATGGGAGGAGCTGCGACTGTGCTGCCGTGGGTCCACCCGGTAGACCCAGACGCCATTTTTGCTTTGAGCAAAAATGTGCCTGCCAATGCCAGCACAGCCTGGACAACCCCCGGGATTGTCCGTCGTAAACATATAGCTCAGATTTCAGCCATTAGAACAGCAGACTCAGTGTGAAAAATCGTGGCGGTATCAATAATGGAAAGCCGCGCTTCTCGTGGCTGGCCACCATCCGTGACGGCCAGCAGGAGGTGCGTGCTGGTTGGCGGAAGAATCACAAGCCATGGTTACCTTTTTAGAGCTTTTAGAGAGAGAGAAAGCTAAGATAAAGAGCAACTCTTTCCATTTGCCTGTTCGCTGGTCAGAATTAGATAACTCCCGTAAAAGATTGGGATTTTTTGTTATTTTTTAAAGCATACTTGGGCCGTCTCTCAGTACAGAGACGGATAAGCTTAGGAATCTGTAAGTAGGGCTGATCGAGTTGGAAAACTTATTTCCCATGTCTGCAGCAGAGAGACAACAACGAAAAATAAACATGATCCGGAGCCAAGACCTCCCGGAGGTCTGGACAGATCTCGGGCACAAGCCGCCTTATCAGCTCGTCAGCCGATAAGTGCCCCCCCCCCCCCCCCCCCCCCCCCGCTGTGTGAAGCAAGGTCTCCACGGGAGCCCTTAACGCCCAGCCACCCCATCGGGTGCGAAGAACGTGCCGGCTTCACACAGCCCCCAGGATGCACCTGACGGTGGTGGTCCCTTTCAGAAATATCTCAAGCTGCAGACGTGGGAGGTGGCTGGAAATCCGGGCCCGCAATGGGGGCCAGCGGTAGCCAGTAAAGAAAAGGGGAAAACTCACCAATCAGTAGCGGTGTTGCATGCGGATTTGTGAGACCAGGCTAATGGAGAGTGGTCTGTCGCGAACGGAGCAGAGTTCCCGGTGTGTGTAGCGCAGTTTACGTTCCGCTTCCCGGGTTTCCAGGCACAGAGTGCCCGGAAGCGCCCGTTTTCGCACGGCACCAATGTTAGTAGTTATGTGGCCCTAGGAACACGTCCCGAACACAACAGAACCACGGGAGAGTTTTATTAAAGAGGATAGAGGTGACAGGCCTGGGTGAAACACACGTGGGGAGAGAGAGACAGAGAGAGACTGAGAGCCTCGCGCAAGATGGCGCCGGCTTTTTGAAGGTTGGGCCGTGCATGCGTACAGGGACTCCTGTGGGTACTCCACGCATGCGTGTAGATTACATGGCTGCGCGCGCGCTTTACGCAACCACGTAAGGCCACAGAGTCCCGGTCCCGCGAGATGTCTGACCCGGAGATGGCTATTCTACACCGGAAATAGTTAGGCGGTCCACCGGGCAAGCCCAACCGTGTAATTGTCTATCAATGTCATCTTTATATCCAAACTTTTCATTTTGATATTAATAATGTTCAAGTTTTCCACAGTGAAAAAAAATCTTTCCAGTAGCATTCCCTGAAGTCTCCAGAAGGAAGATGGGTCCTCACAACAATGACTCTACCCAGTCTATAATGATGTCATTGAACCAAAAAATAGTACTCACTGATCAGCTTTGAACTGCAGACTCTTCAGGACAGTTCCAAGATAAGATGGTCCATCATATTACACTTTTAGCCAGAATCTCAGACAGTCTTACCCGTTACTCCAAGACTGGCTGCAGACTCCACAGCTAGTCCTATTAAGACCTAACTATCTAAGCTTTCTCACAGGACCCCACAGAGATACTGTTGCCCCCTAACCAGCAGGAAGCAATTCTAAGAAAACGACGCCCCTTCCCAACAGTTTCATTTTTCTCAGAGTTATGGATGGATGGTTATAGGATTGGCCTTGGAACAATAAAATTTAGACTCAGTATTCTCAGGATACTCAGGCATAGTATATTAAGGTAGATCATTGTATCTACTAGTAAACTGATTTAGCAAACTATCAGCCTTGGATAATTTGCCTGATGTGGATTCTTGTCTATTTGATACAAATGTAAACTATTCTTATATTCCTATTTAAGATATTTTGTACATTGTTACAAATACAAAACTATAATTGTTGTTTTGTACATATATTCCTACTTGTTTGAAATACTTTGTAGCCGGGTGACTGACGGTGGCACACGCCTTTAATCCCAGCACGTGGGAGGCAGAGCGAGGCAGAGCGAGGCAGAGTTCGAGGCCAGCCTGGTCTACAGGACAGTCACCAAAACTATACAGAGAAACCCTGTCTCGAGGAAAAAAATAGAAATATGTTGTATTTTGATACAAATGTAAAAGTATATTATTATACTATATGTATGTTCTACCTCTATTTAGGATATTTTGTATATTGATACACATTAAGGATATTGTTGTCATATTGCATATTGCACTATAGGTTTCTACCTCTGTTTAAGATACTTTGTGTATTGTCACAATTTTTAGGTCATTGTCCTTACGTTGTACATCTGTTTACAGACAGTTTACCTTGATAGGTAAAGTCTTAGTCCTTATGTTCTTTAGGTAGGTAAGACTTACAGATTAATAGTCACCCAGGAGTGTCACTTCTAGAGTTAGGTTAGGTTCTCCAGCTTTACAGAAACATATGTCAGATAAATGGTAATCTTCAAACACTTCATAGACCTAGAGAATACGAAATGTTTTGATAACTTAGAATTCTGTTGACATGAGACACGATTGCTCCTGGCAGCACTGATCTGATCCAGAGAGAATGTTGGGCTTTTGAGACGTTTCCATTTGGAAGATTGTCTTCTTCTTGGCACAAAAAATGGCCTGATGGGCAGAGAACTGCCCTTGCCATAACTGCTGACAGTGTGAACACTGTCCTTTCCAGTCAAGCAGAACACAAGGAAAAGCAGCTACTGAACCTTGCCAAGACAGGGTAAGATAGTCTTTCAAAATTCCTGCTTCTCAAAATGGTCTGTCAGATATCCTAGGCCTGCAGCCAAACTGGATGCCCCAATGATGCTGAGAAACTTTAGGTGACTGTCCAGGCTGCCAGCTGTCTCTGTCCATTCTCACAAGAATTTTGGAAATTGCTTGCTTGTATTTTCTGTTTTCTCAGATATTATTATGTTCCTTCTCAGGTCTTTGATGGAGTTGAAGACTGGACAGTTACAGTTACAATCTCTCATATCTTAGCTAGAACATATTAGTACTAGAGTTAGAATCTTCAGAATAGAACAGCTATTGGAGTAATCCTGGTAATTTGCAATTTACTGATGATCTGGACTTTTCTGGACATTCAGCATGTCTTTCTTGTTTGACATTGTTCTTGTTGGTTGTAGTTCCATTTTTGTTTATGTTATTATTATTATGAATATGGCAGACATATTCCTATAGGCGAATCCATAATCTAAATAGATTTTATCCTCCCCTCCTGAAAATACAGCCAGCATTTTCTTTCATCAGCTTGATATGGTACTTTTTTTTTTTTTTTGGTTTTTTGACACAGGGTTTCTCTGTGTAGCTTTGCGCTTTTCCCTTGGTAGCCCAGGCTGGCTTCAAACTCACAGAGATCGCCTGGTTCCAGTGCTGGAATTAAAGGAGTGTGCCACCATTGCCCAGCCCAAATTCTTATCCTAACAGTGAAATGTTTTACTAAAGCTTGCCCAGTGATTAGGCAAAACCAAAACTTATAAGCCACAGTCATCCTAGGGTCTCCCCTGCTAAATAGCCTCCCTGGATCTGTGGTTTGCAGTCTGATTGTCCTTTGGTTTGTATCTACTTATGAGTGAGTACATACCATATTTTTCCTTCTGAGTCTGAGTTACCTCACTCAGGATGATATTTCCTCGTTCCATCCATTTGCCTGAAAATTTCATGATGTCATTGTTTTGCTCTGCTGAGTAGTACTCCATTATGTCTATGTACCACATTTTCTTAATCCATTCTTCAGTTGAGGAGCATCTAAGTTGTTTCCAGGTTCTGACTGTTGTGAATAATGCTGCTATGAACAGAGCTGGGCATTTATATTTGTGGTATGATTGAGCATTCCTTGCATATATGCCCAAGAGTGGTATGGCTGAGTCTTGAGGTAGATTGATTCCCAATTTTCTGAGAAACTGCCATACTGATTTCCACAGTGGTTGTACAAGTTTACACTGCCACCAACAGTGGAGGAGTGTACCTCTTGCTCCACATCCTCTCCACATAAGCTGTCTGCAGTGCTTTTGATCTTAGCCATTCTGACAGGTGTAAGATGATATCTCAGAGTCATTTTGATTAGCATTTCTCTGATGACTAAGGATGTTAGCAATTCCTCAAGTGTCTTTCAGCCATTTGAGATTCTTCTTTTGAGAATTCTCTGTTTAGCTCTTTAGCCCACTTTTTATTTATTTTTATTTTTATTTATTTTGGTTTTTCGAGACAGGGTTTCTCTGTGTAGCTTTGCACCTTTCCTGGAACTTGGTTTGGAGACCAGGCTGGCCTCAAACTCACAGAGATCTGCCTGCCTCTGCCTCCTGAGTGCTGGGATAGCCCATTTTTTAATTGGATTGTTTAGTGTTTTTTTAAATTTTTTTATTACATATACAGTGCTCTATCTGCATGTACACCTGCACACCAGAAGAGGGCACCAGATCTCATTACAGGTGGTTGTGGGCCACCAGGTGGTTGCTGGGAATTGAACTCAAGACCTCTGGAAGAACAAGCAGTGCTCTTAACCTCTGAGCCATCTCTCTAGCTCTGAATTGTTCAATATTTTGATGTCTAGTTTCTTTTTTGTTGTTGTTGGGGTTTTTTATTTGTTTGTTTGTTTGTTTGTTTGGGTTTTTGTTTTGTTTTTTGTTTTGTTTTTTCAAGACAGGATTTCTCCATGTAGCTTTGGTGCCTGTCCTGGATCTTGCTCTGTAGACCAGGCTGTCCTCGAACTCACAAAGATCCGCCTGGCTCTGCCTTCCGAGTGCTGGGATTAAAGGCATGGGCCACCACGGCCACCTTGTGTATGTATTATTTAAAAAAATGCTTTCACTCACTCCTTTGACCTTTTCCATGTGCTCATGACTGACTATGTTGTGGGGGAAGGGGGTCTTTTTTCCCTCTAGATTTGACTTTGAATGCCTATGCTGGGTCTCATTTAGGCCTTCCCTGAACTATTCCTTGGGACCAAAAGGAATAGTTGTGCTCATTTCAATCAGTCACTTGCAAGGCAAGGGATTTGGCCAGGATCCATTGACAATGAAGGAGACCCTCAGAACCAGAGTGTAACAAAGAGAAATTAACCACAAAGCCCAGCAGAGGAGTCTAGAAGGCCAGTGGAAATGTGATTCCAGAGCGAAGACATACAGAGTTGGAGGTCATTTGCCTTGACGTGAATTTGAAGACCCGGGAGAAACTGAGATTATTTAGAGGGATGGTGTTTGTGAGAAGAACAAGAGAAGACAGAGGAACAGAGAAACAGTTCTGGGTGATGGGAGATAGCAAAGAAAGGAGAGATGGGGCCAAAGACGCGGTGTTTATGGAGCCAGAGCAGGAGCAGCTACTTCTCCCTGAAGCCACGGCTTGAACGTTTCTGAAGTGTTCTTTCCAGTGCTGGGGAGATGGTTCAATCTATTAAGTGCTTGCCTTGCAAGCATGAGGAACTGGTGTTCAATCCTGAGGACCCACATTTTCACAATGCCAAGGTAGCTCAACAAGCTGGCTCAGCAGATAAAAGTACTCGCCTGTAAGCTTGAGGGACCCACAACAGGGAAGGACTACTGGGGATGATTCTCTGATCTCTGCATGTGCACTGTGGCACACACACGTGCCTGCCTGCATTCATACATGCAGACAACACACACACACACACACACACACACACACACACACACACAAACACACACACACTAATAATTAATCAACAACGAAATAATAATAAAAGCAAGTGTAGTAGTGTGTGCTTGTAATCCCAGGGCTAAGGGTGTGGAGACAGGCAGATCCCAGGGGCTCACTGGGCAGCCAGCCAAGCCTACTTTGGGATCCCAGGCCAGAGACACTGTTTCAGTTTTTTTTTCGAGAGCTGAGGACCGAACCCAGGGCCTTGAGCTTGCTAGGCAAGCACTCTACCACTGAACTAAGTCCCCAACTCCTCAAGTTTTTTTTTTAAAGTCAGTAGTGCCTAAGCAAGGATAGTCTACATTATCCTCTGGCCTCCAATATACATGTGCTCTGGAGCGCACCACTTCATACAGGTTTGTTTTTGGTTTTTCTTAGTTCTCCGACTCAGTGTAGATCTCCCTAGGTAAATGCTGTCCCGATCATTTCATTTTCTCCATCACAATGTCCTTCAAAGTTTGTCTCTTTCTTCATTTTTAAAGATTTATTTATTTTACAGTATTGTGTTTTGTGCTTATGAGCACGCTCCAGCACATGTGTGACTAGAGAATAGCTTTAGGGAGACTGTTCTTGCCTTAGACTTGCCTGAGGCATGCTTTCTCTTGTTTCTGCTCCTCAGATGTGTAGTACCCATGCCAGCTAGCAGGCCCGAGGGGTTCTTGAGTGGGTCTCCTGTCCCCACCTCCCAAGGCCCTAAAGGACTGCTAGGATTTCAAAGGCCTGCCACCACATCTGGCTTTTTATGTAAACCCCAGGGAGCCAGCTGTGCCCTCTCTGCAGTACTTCCTTTTGTTTTGGGAGACAGGGTTCCCCTTAGTACCCTTAGTACTCTTGCCTGGCCTAGAGCATGTAGATCAGACTGGCCCTGAACTCACAGAGATCCACCTGCTACCTCTGGAGGGCTGGGAATAAAACCAGGCAACAGGCTTGGCCATGGTGGCACACGCCTTCGATCCCAGCTCTTGGGAGACAGAAGCTGGGTTCAGTTGCCAGCACCAACAGAGTGACTGACATTGTCTCTAATTCCAGCTCCAGGGCATCCAGCACCTTCTTCTGGCCTTCGAAGGCATGCACAAAGTACAAAGCACTCATATACATAAAATATTTTTTTATAGTTACAAATTTTATTTCTTTTAGTCTCAAAAATACACGTAGATGAAAACCAGCTCTCTAAATGCAGACAGGCTTTGCCTATCATGTGGTATCATTTCTATGACAAAACACTGTCGTATGAAGATCTGAAACACACCATTTACAAGCACACATACTGTAAGTAATGACCTCCTTTCTGTTTACCCAGACCCCAGGTGGGAAGTTCAGAACCTGGGCTGCCCTTTGCTTTCCACTCAAAGATGAAACCTAGAAATGTGGAAACTGCCCAACTCCTCTACAAAGTCAGGCAGTGTGATTCTCAAAGGGAGAAAAGAGAGGTAACATTTGAAAATGCAAAGCTGAAGAAAAAGACCAGATGATCAAACTTGCCATGTCTGTGTTTCCTGGGGAATCAAGAATCCTCACAGGACGCAGCTCCACAACCCAGTGCAGGATAGGACACCAGCATCTATTGGAAGAAGTCATGACCTCCCTACATACTCATGTCTACATAGGTGTCACAGTGTCTGTTTAGCTTCGACAGTCAATAATGACGTCATGTAGCAAATTGTCACCCCCCCCAAAACCACTAAGTGCCAAATCAGCTTCTATGTGCTGACCTTTGGTGTATGCCGGAGGTTGTTTTGGTGACACCCAAAGCTTACTAAGATTCTCTGTTCTAGAGTTTGTCTCCAAAGCAAAACTCCTTGTCCACAAAGCTCAACGACTGTATAGGTCCCAAGAAACTGTACAAAGAGAACAAGCCACAGTGCACATTCCAAGGCCTTAAGTGTCCTTGTGCAGCAGTTCGGAAGGCGCCCACAACAGACACACACTTAGTCCAAAACTCAGCATTCAGTGGTTGTCGGTGAGACTGTTCTGCAAACAAACGCCCACAGTCAGGCGGCTGCTGTACCGAGTTCAACAAAACACGAAGTCAGAGTTCTCCTAGGGCCACACAGCTGGGCTGCAACACAGGAAAGACTTAAGGCAAAAGGACGCGCTGGAGAGTCAACCCAAGGCCTCCCCTCACAATGGTTTCTAACAGTGCGGGATGCTTCTCAGTTGCTAGCTGTCAGACACCATTTCCTCCTCTTCCTCTTCCTTTCTGTCTGCTTCAGAGGTGTCTGAAGACTCATGGAGCAAGACATATTCTCTGCTGCTGAACCCAAATTTAAGGACATCCTTTTCCTTCAGTTCGTAGTATCTCTGTGGCTCAATACGCGCGTGGTTCAAGAAGGTTCCATTGCTTGAGCCCAGGTCAATGATGTAGGGCTTCACCGTCCGTCCTGCTGTGCCGTCGGCACGCCTGTGCTCCACAAGCCGGTACTGGAAGACTGCATGCTGCTTTGAGCAAGAGGGATGGTCGATGGGAATGTCGGCGATGAGGCGATCCCGACCCAGAAGGTAAGCACTCTGCCTGTGGATGTACATGACCGGAAGCATGTCCTCATTTTTAAAGGGGTACAGACGCCACCGTTTTTTGGGGATCCGGGCCTCTGGGGGTTCGTTGTACTTAATGACCACACCCCGGAAGGTATTGGTGTCCTCAAGAAGTGCCCCAGAAAGTTCAAGGCTTGGTTTTTCTTTAACAGGCACCTCTTTGCTTCCTTTACCAGCAGGGCGAGGGATCACCTCCTGAGCCTCACCACCAGCACCTTCCTTCTGCTGGCGATGCTCCTGGCAGAGGCGCCTGGCATCCCGAAAGTTCCTCTCTTCTTCCTGGGCCTGTAGATCCTGGCTGTCTCCATCCCGACCCTGCCCACTGACAGGCCTCTCATCCCAGCTCCTCCTTTGGTGGGAACCACTGGAGTGCTGGTGTCCCTCTCTCTTCCCAGTTCTGCCCTGGCACGGTTCTGATGGCTTCCGGGGCTGGTGATGCTCTCGACCTCTCCGTGCATGGTCCTCACGTTCCTGCTTCACTCTGACCGAGGAGTAGTGGGAACTCCGGCTTCTCTTGGTCCGTGGAGACTCGCTTCTTCTCCCGGAGGACTTGTGTTTCCTTTTGCCTGGGGACCGGCTCCAGCTAGCAGAGGCTGGGGCGTCCACAGGTTCAGGGCTCAGAGGCTCCTGCTTCACCTCCAGGATCGCCAGCGCGTCCTCTGTCGGGTGTAGCCTCCACCAGCTTCGCTCCTGCTTGGCCATCATCCTGAGAGCCGCTTGCCTGTCCTTTGAGCTAAGGAGCCCTTTTTTGTTGTTGTTTTCTAGACAGGGTTTCTCTGTGTAACAACAGCTCTGGCTGTCCTGGATCTCCGAACTTGACTTGTAGACCAGGCTGGCCTAAAACTCAGAGATTCCCCCTGCCTCTGCTTCCAGAGTGCTTGGGCTAAAAGGGCCTGAGGCACCCCTGCCTGGCTACTTTCAGAAAGTCTTTCCCCTTCACTGCTGCTGAGGCTAGCTTCCTAATACCTATCTTCAACACTGATTAGTTTAGAGGTCAAGCTCTTACGTGGTATTTTGTTGGTGTTCTGAAAAGTAAAGCTTGCCTGGAGATCAGAGGGGGCAGTTAACCATTAGAAGCCAGGGTGGCTCAGGCCTTTAAGAAACATAGAGCCAAATACAGAGTTCAAAACCCAAGAGATCAGAGCACCAGCGAACAGCCTTTAGCTTACCACTAGTTGGCGTTGCTTCTCCAGAGAGAGAGCCTTCTATCTGGGTCCTGTCATTTTATAGTCCTCTATTCTGCCTTCTCATTGGCTCTAAACCCAACCACGTGACTTCCTCATCACTGCCTGTCTATACAGACCTCCAGTTCTCTATGGTGGATACTGGGATTAAAGGATTAAAGGTGTGACACCATGCTTGGCTGTGTCCTGGAAAACACAGAGACTCTGCTTGCCTGGTGATTGGATTAAGGGTGTGTGCTACCTCTGCCTGGCTTCTGCTAAATGACTATGACCTCTAATCTCCAGGCAACTAACTTCTTTCCTTCCTTCCTTCCTTCCTTCCTTCCTTCCTTCCTTCCCTTTTCTTTCTTTACTTATTTTTTGGTTTTTTCGAGACAAGGTTTCTCTGTATCTCATAACTGTAACTCAACTTGGAGGGGATCGGAACTCAACTGGAACTGCACACACATGGTGTACAAACATACACTTGAGCACATCCTCCTAAAATTAAAAAGAAATCTAAAAACAAACCAAGTACACATACAATAAAACTAAACACGTCCTTTAAAAATTGTTTCCTATTGGAGCCACATTTATTTACTATTTAGAGGGAGGATCCTGTTTTGTAACCTTGGCTAGCCTCGAACTTACTGTGTAGACCTGTGGTCCCCTACTGGCAACATTTAGGCTTTTCTCCTGCCTCTGCTTCCTGAGGGCTGGGCTTGGGCTTATAGGCATGTGCCACTGTAGTTTGTATTAACAATGTAGTGTGACTGACGGGAAAGATGGTGAGGAAAGGATTCTTTACTTTTTTTAAACTTTATTTTATGTGCATTGGTGTTTTGTATGAATGTGTGTCTGTGTGAGGGTGTCAGATCCCCTGCAACTGGAATGACAGACAGTGTGAGCTGCCAGGTGGGTGCTGGGAATTGAAGCTGGGGCCTCTGGAAGAGCAGCCAGTGCTCTTAACCACAGAGCCACCTCTCCAGTCCCTGAGAGAAAAGACTCTTCTCCTCTCTTCCTCCTTTCCTTCCCTCCCTTGGTTTGTGAGGTAGGCAAATTTATTCATTGAATAAGTTTGTGTCTACGTTTATGGTGAATGTGCTCTCATGTGCTTGCAGAGGCCAGAGGTCAACACTGGGTACCTTCCTCTGTTCCCTTCCTTTTTTTTTTTAAATTAATTTTTAAATTATACTCATAATACTCATAATACTCATGAATTACACTCATGATATTAATTACATTTGTGTTGATTACATTCACACTATTCATTCAATTACTATATTTATGATATTCTTTAATTACATTAATTGTATTGATTTATTACATTCATGATATCATGTCCTGATACTACTGTCCATTTGTGGGTTTTTCCATCATATAAAACAGAGATCCTGTACTTAGGAAATCATTGCTCTATATTCTTTTCTTCTCCATCCTGAGATAACGTCTAATCTTTCTGTGTCTATGAATTTGTATATTCCATATATTTCTTTTTTCTTTTTTTCTATATATTTCATGTAATACAATTCTATAGTATTTGTTCTTTTTTAATGTAAAAACATTTTATGTACAACTGCAGGAGAAATAATACACAGGTAGTTTGAACATAGAAACAGGTTATAATTTAAAAGTCCAGGGTTATTTGAAACTGGGAAATATTTTCTCTGTAGAAAATATTAAAATGATAACATTTCCCAATAAGCCCTTTTAAGCCAAATAATAGCTGAATTATACATATAAATATTGATTAGATTCTGGGATACAGAAGAAACCTATCTTCATCTGTTCAGAGAGTTATGTTTTACTCCAGTTGTGTAAGTGAGATTCCTACTCATCTTCCTCTTCACTATTTGAATATGGCAGACATTTTTCTATAGGCTAATCCATAATCTAAACAGATTTTAGCCTTCCCTCCTGAAAATACAGCCAGCATTTTCTTTCATCAGCTTGATGTGGTACAATTTTTTTTATTTGTTTGTTTGTTTTTTTGGTTTTTTTTGTTTTTCAAGACAGGGTTTCTCTGTGTAGCTTTGTGCTTTTCACTTGGTAGCCCAAGCTGGCTTTGAACTCACAGAGATCAACTGGCTCTGCCTCCCCAGTGCTGGAATTGGAATTAAAGGAGTGTGCCACCATCGCCCAGCCCAAATTCTTATCCTAACAGTGAAATGTTTCACTAAAGCTTGCCCAGTGATGGGCAAAACCAAAACTTATAAGCCACAGTCATCCTAGGGTCTCCCCTGCTAAATAGCCTCCCTGGATCTGTGGTTTGCAGTCTGATTTTCCTTTGGTTTGTATCTAGTATCTACTTATGAGTGAGTACATACCATATTTTTCCTTCTGAGTCTGAGTTACCTCACTCAGGATGATATTTCCTTGTTCCATCCATTTGCCTGAAAATTTCATGATGTCATTGTTTTGCTGTGCTGAGTAGTATTCCATTATGTCTATGTACCACATTTTCTTAATCCATTCTTCAGTTGAGGAGCATCTAAGTTGTTTCCAGGTTCTGGCTATTATGAATAATGCTGCTATGAACATAGTTGGGCATTTATATTTGTGGTATGATTGAGCATTCCTTGCGTATATGCCCAAGAGTGGTATGGCTCTGCCTCCCACGTGCTGGGATTAAAGGCGTGCACCACCACAGCCACCCTGTGTATGTATTATTTAAAAGAATGCTTTCACTCACTCCTTTGACCTTTTCCATGTGCTCATGACTGACTATGCTGGAGGGGTAGGGGGTCTTTTATTCCCTCTAGATTTGACTTTCAATGCCTATGCTGGGTCTCATTTAGGCCCTCCCTGAACTATTCCTTGGGACCAAAAGGAATAGTTGTGCTCATTTCAATCAGTCACTTGCAAGGCAAGGGATTTGGACAGGATCCATTGACAATGAAGGAGACCCTCAGAACCAGAGTGTAACAAAGAGGTATTAACCACAAAGCCCAGCAGAGGAGTCTAGAAGGCCAGTGGAAATGTGATTGCAGAGCAAAGAGATACAGAGTTGGAGATCATTTGCATTAATGTGAATTTGAAGACCTGGGAGAATTTGAGATTATTTAAAGGGATGGTGTTTGTGAGAAGAACAAGAGAAGACAGAGGAACAGAGAAACAGTTCTGGGTGATGGAAGGTAGCAAAGGAAGGAGAGATGGGGCCAAAGACGCAGTGTTAATGGAGCCAAAGCAGGAGCAGCTACATCTCTCTGAAGGCACGGCTCGAA
Source organism: Onychomys torridus (assembly GCF_903995425.1). Taxonomy (NCBI): domain Eukaryota; kingdom Metazoa; phylum Chordata; class Mammalia; order Rodentia; family Cricetidae; genus Onychomys; species Onychomys torridus. Next base: position 20,703 of record NW_023411719.1, on the reverse strand, counting down.
CGTTTCTGAAGTGTTCTTTCCAGTGCTGGGGAGATAGTTCAATCTATTAAGCGCTTGCCTTGCAAGCATGAGGAACTGGTGTTCAATCCTGAGGACCCACATTTTCACAATGCCAAGGTAGCTCAACAAGCTGGCTCAGCAGATAAAAGTACTCGCCTATAAGCTTGACGGACCCACAACAGGGAAGGACTACTGGGGATGATTCTCTGATCTCTGCATGAGCACTGTGGCACACACACACACGTGCCTGCCTGCATTCATACATGCAGACAACACACACACACACACACACACACACACACACACACACACACAAACACACACACACTAATAATTAATCAACAACTAAATAATAATAAAAGCAAGTGTAGTAGTGTGTGCTTGTAATCCCAGGGATAAGGGTGTGGAGACAGGCAGATCCCAGGGGCTCACTGGGCAGCCAGCCAAGCCTACTTTGGGATCCCAGGCCAGAGACACTGTTTCAGTTTTTTTTTTGGAGAGCTGAGGACCGAACCCAGGGCCTTGAGCTTGCTAGGCAAGCACTCTACCACTGAACTAAGTCCCCAACTCCTCAAGTTTTTTTTTTTAAAGTCAGTAGTGCCTAAGCAAGGATACTCTACATCATCCTCTGGCCTCCAATATGCATGTGCTCTGGAGTGCACCACTTCATACACGTTTGTTTTTGGTTTTTCTTAGTTCTCCGACTCAGTGTAGTTCTCCCTAGGTAAATGCTGTCCCGATCATTTCATTTTCTCCATCACAATGTCCTTCAAAGTTTGTCTCTTTCTTCATTTTTAAAGATTTATTTATTTTACAGTATTGTGTTTTGTGCATATGAGCACGCTCCAGCACATGTGTGACTAGAGAATAGCTTTGGGGAGACTGTTCTTGCCTTAGACTTGCCTGAGGCATGCTTTCTCTTGTTTCTGCTCCTCAGATGTGTAGTACCCATGCCAGCTAGCAGGCCCGAGGGGTTCTTGAGTGGGTCTCCTGTCCCCACCTCCCAAGGCCCTAAAGGACTGCTAGGATTTCAAAGGCCTGCCACCACATCTGGCTTTTTATGTAAACCCCAGGGAGCCAGCTGAGCCCTCTCTGCAGCACTTTGTTTTGTTTTGGGAGACAGGGTTCCCCTTAGTACCCTTAGTACTCTTGCCTGGCCTAGAGCATGTTGATCACACTGGCCCTGAACTCACAGAGATCCACCTGCTACCTCTGGAGGGCTGAGAATAAAACCAGGCATCAGGCTTGGCCGTGGTGACACATGCCTTCAATCCCAGCTCTTGGGAGACAGAAGCTGGGTTCAGTTCCCAGCACCCACAGAGTGACTGACATTGTCTCTAATTCCAGCTCCAGGGCATCCAGCACCTTCTTCTGGCCTTTGAAGGCATGCACAAAGTACAAAGCACTCATATACATAAAATATTTTTTTATAGTTACAAATTTTATTTCTTTTAGTCTCAAAAATACACGTAGATGCAAACCTGCTCTCTAAATGCAGACAGGCTTTGCCTATCATGTGGTATTATTTCTATTACAAAACACTGTGGTATGAAGATCTGAAACACACCATTTACAAGCACACATACTGTAAGTAATGACCTCCTTTCTGTTTACCCAGACCCCAGGTGGGAAGTTCAGAAGCTGGGATGCCCCTTGCTTTCCACCCTTGAGAAGTAAATACAAACACATACTCAAAGATGAAACCTAGAAATGTGGAAACTACCCAACTCCTCTGCAAAGTCATTCAGTGTGATTCTCAAAGGGAGAAAAGAGAGGTAACATTTGAAAATGCAAAGCTGAAGAAAAAGACCAGATGATCAAAGCTGCCATGTCTGTGTTTCGTGGGGAATCAGGAATCCTCACAGGACGCAGCTCCACAACCCAGTGCATGATAGGACACCAGCATCTATTGGAAGAAGTCATGACCTCCCTACATAGTCATGTCTACACAGGTGTCACAGTGTCCATTTAGCTTCGACAGTCAATAATGAGGTCATGTAGCAAATTGTCACCCCCCAAAAAACACTAAGTGCCAAATCAGCTTCTATGAGCTGACCTTTGGTGTATGCCGGAGGTTGTTTTGGTGACACCCAAAGCTTACTAAGATTCTCTGTTCTAGAGTTTGTCTCCAAAGCAAAACTCCTTGTCCACAAAGCTCAATGACTGTATAGGTCCCAAGAAACTGTACAAAGAGAACAAGCCACAGTACACATTCCAAGGCCTTAAGTTTCCTTGTGCAGCAGTTCGGAAGGCGCCCACCACAGACACACACTTAGTCCAAAACTCAACATTCAGTGGTTGTCGGTGAGATTGTTCTGAAAACAAACGCCCACAGTCAGGCGGCTGCTGTACCGAGTTCAACAAAACATGAAGTCAGAGTTCTCCTAGGGCCACACAGCTGGGCAGCAACAGAGGAAAGACTTAAGGCAAAAGGACGCGCGCGAGAGTCAACCCAAGGCCTCCACTCACAATGGTTTCTAACAGTGCGGGATGATTCTCAGTTGCTAGCTGTCAGACACCATTTCCTCCTCTTCCTCTTCCTTTCTGTCTGCTTCAGAGGTGTCTGAAGACTCATGGAGCAAGACATATTCTCTGCTGCTGAACCCAAATTTAAGGACATCCTTTTCCTTCAGTTCGTAGTATCTCTGTGGCTCAATACGCGCGTGGTTCAAGAAGGTTCCATTGCTTGAGCCCAGGTCAATGATGTAGGGCTTCACCGTCCGTCCAGCTGTGCCGTCGGCACGCCTGTGCTCCACAAGCCGGTACTGGAAGACTGCATGCTGCTTTGAGCAAGAGGGATGGTCGATGGGAATGTCGGCGATGAGGAGATCCCGACCCAGAAGGTAAGCACTCTGCCTGTGGATGTACATGACCGGAAGCATGTCCTCATTTTTAAAGGGGTACAGACGCCACCGTTTTTTGGGGATCCGGGCTTCTGGGGGTTCGTTGTACTTAATGACCACACCCCGGAAGGTATTGGTGTCCTCAAGAAGTGCCCCAGAAAGTTCAAGGCTTGGTTTTTCTTTAACAGGCACCTCTTTGCCTCTGTTACCAGCAGGGCGAGGGATCACCTCCTGAGCCTCACCACCAGCACCTTCCTTCTGCTGGCGATGCTCCTGGCAGAGGCGCCTGGCATCCTGAAAGTTCCTCTCTTCTTTCTGGGCCTGTAGATCCTGGCTGTCTCCATCCCGACCCTGCCCACTGACAGGCCTCTCATCCCAGCTCCTCCTTTGGTGGGAACCACTGGAGTGCTGGTGTCCCTCTCTCTTCCCAGTTCTGCCCTGGCACCGTTCTGATGGCTTCCGGGGCTGGTGATGCTCTCGACCTCTCCGTGCATGGTCCTCACGTTCCTGCTTCACTCTGACCGAGGAGTAGTGGGAACTCCGGCTTCTCTTGGTCCGTGGAGACTCGCTTCTTCTCCCTGAGGACTTGTGTTTCCTTTTGCCTGGGGACCGGCTCCAGCTAGCAGAGGCTGGGGCGTCCACAGGTTCAGGGCTCAGAGGCTCCTGCTTCACCTCCAGGGTCGCCAGCGCGTCCTCTGTCGGGTGTAGCCTCCACCAGCTTCGCTCCTGCTTGGCCATCATCCTGAGAGCCGCTTGCATGTCCCTTGAGCTAAGGAGCCCTTTTTTGTTGTTGTTTTCTAGACAGGGTTTCTCTGTGTAACAACAGCTCTGGCTGTCCTGGATCTGCGAACTTGATTTGTAGACCAGGCTGGCATAAAACTCAGAGATTCCGCCTGCCTCTGCTTCCAGAGTGCTTGGGCTAAAAGGGCCTGCAGCACCCCTGCCTGGCTACTTTCAGAAAGTCTTTCCCCTTCACTGCTGCTGAGGCTAGCTTCCTAATACCTGTCTTCAACACTGATTAGTTTAGAGGTCAAGCTCTTACGTGGTATTTTGTTGGTGTTCTGAAAAGTAAAGCTTGCCTGGAGATCAGAGGGGCCAGTTAACCATTAGAAGCCAGGGTGGCTCAGGCCTTTAAGAAACACAGAACCAAATACAGAGTTCAAAACCCAAGATATCAGAGCACCAGCGAATAGCCTTTAGCTTACCACTGGTTGGCGTTGCTTCTCCAGAGAGAGAGCCTTCTTCCTGTGTCCTGTCATTTTATAGTCCTCTGTTCTGCCTTCTCATTGGCTCTAAACCCAACCACGTGACTTCCTCATCACTGCCTGTCTATAAGGACCTTGAGTTCTCTAGGGTGGATACTGGGATTAAAGGATTAAAGGTGTGTCCCCATGCTTGCCTGTGTCCTTGAAAACACGGAGAGTCTGTCTGACTTGTGATGGGATTAAGGGCGTGTTCTACCTCTGCCCTGCTTCTGTTAAGTGACTATGACCTCTAATCTCCAGGCAACTAACATCCTTCCCTCCTTCCTTCCTTCCTTCCTTCCTTCCTTCCTTCCTTCCTTCCCTTTTCTTTCTTTACTTATTTTTTGGTTTTTTCCAGACAAGGTTTCTCTGTATCTCGTAACTGTAACTCAGCTTGGAGGGGATCTGAACTCAACTGGTACTGCACACACATGGTGTACAAACATACACTTGAGCACATCCTCCTAAAATTAAAAAGAAATCTAAAAACAAACCAAGTACACATACAATAAAACTAAACACGTCCTTTAAAAATTGTTTCCTATTGGAGCCAAATTTATTTACTATTTAGAGGGAGGATCCTGTTTTGTAACCTTGGCTAGCCTCGAACTTACTGTGTATACCTGTTGTCCCCTACTGGCAACATTTAGGCTTTTCTCCTGCCTCTGCTTCCTGAGGGCTGGGCTTGGGCTTATAGGCATGTGCCACTGTAGTTTGTATTAACAATGTAGTGTGACTGACGGGAAAGATGGTGAGGAAAGGATTCTTTACTTTTTTTAAACTTTATTTTATGTGCATTGGTGTTTTGTATGAATGTGTGTCTGTGTGAGGGTGTCAGATCCCCTGCAACTGGAATTACAGACAGTGTGAGCTGCCAGGTGGGTGCTGGGAATTGAAGCTGGGGCCTCTGGAAGAGCAGCCAGTGCTCTTAACCACAGAGCCACCTCTCCAGTCCCTGAGAGAAAAGACTCTTCTCCTCTCTTCCTCCTTTCCTTCCCTCCCTTGGTTTGTGGGGTAGGCAAATTTATTCATTGAATAAGTTTGTGTCTACGTTTATGGTGAATGTGCTCTCATGTGCTTGCAGAGGCCAGAGGTCAACACTGGGTACCTTCCTCTGTTCCCTTCCTTTAATTTTTAAATTATACTCATAATACTCATAATACTCATGAATTACACTCATGATATTAATTACATTTGTGTTGATTACATTCACACTATTCATTCAATTACTATATTTATGATATTCTTTAATTACATTAATTGTATTGATTTATTACATTCATGATATCATGTCCTGATACTACTGTCCATTTGTGGGTTTTTCCATCATATAAAACAGAGATCCTGTACTTAGGAAATCATTGCTCTATATTCTTTTCTTCTCCATCCTGAGATAACATTTCCCAATAAGCCCTTTTAAGCCAAATGATAGCTGAATTATACGTATAAATATTGATTAGATTATGGGATACAGAAGAAACCTATCTTCATCTGTTCAGAGAGCTAAGTTTTACTTAAGTTGTGTAAGTGAGTTTCCTACTCATCTTCCCCTTCACTGTTTGAATATGGCAGACATTTTTCTATAGGCTAATCCAAAATCTAAAAAGATTTTAGCCTTTCCTCCTGAAAATACAGCCAGCATTTTCTTTCATCAGCTTGATCTGGTACAATTTTTTTTTTGTTTGTTTGTTTTTTTGTTTGTTTTTTTTTTGGAGACAGGGTTTTTCTGGTTTTCACTTGGTAGCCCAGGCTGGCTTCGAACTCACAGAGATCACCTGGCTCTGCCTCCCCAGTGCTGGAATGAAAGGAGTGTGCCACAATTGCCCAGCCCAAATTCTTATCCTAACAGTGAAATGTTTCACTAAAGCTTGCCCAGTGATTGGGCAAAACCAAAACTTATAAGCCACAGTCATCCTAGGGTCTCCCCTGCTAAATAGCCTCCCTGGATATGTGGTTTGCAGTCTGATTGCCCTTTGGTTTGTATCTAGTATCTACTTATGAGTGAGTACATACCATATTTTTCCTTCTGAGTCTGAGTTGCCTCACTCAGGATGATATTTCCTCGTTCCATCCATTTGCCTGAAAATTTCATGATGTCATTGTTTTGCTCTGCTGAGTAGTACTCCATTACGTTTATGTACCACATTTTCTTAATCCATTCTTCAGCTGAGGAGCATCTAGGTTGTTTCCAGGTTCTGGCTGTTATGAATAATGCTGCTATGAACATAGCTGGGCATTTATATTTGTGGTATGATTGAGCATTCCTTGCATATATGCCCAAGAGTGGTATGGCTGAGTCTTGAGGTAGATTGATTCCCAGTTTGCTGAGAAACTGCCATACCGATTTCCACAGTGGTTGTACAAGTTTACACTTCCACCAACAGTGGAGGAGAGTTCCCCTTGCTCCACATCCTCTCCAACATAAGCTGTCTGCAGTGCTTTTGATCTCAGCCATTCTGACAGGTGTAAGATGGTATCTCAGAGTCATTTTGATTTGCATTTTTCTGATGACTAAGGATGTTGAGCAATTCCTCAAGTGTCTTTCAGCCATTTGAGATTCTTCTTTTGAGAATTCTCTGTTTAGCTCTTTAGCCCACTTTTTATTTATTTTTATTTTTATTTATTTTGGTTTTTCGAGACAGGGTTTCTCTGTGTAGCTTTGCACCTTTCCTGGAACTTGCTTTGGAGACCAGGCTGGCGTCAAACTCACAGAGATCTGCCTGCCTCTGCCTCCTGAGTGCTGGGATAGCCCATGTTTTAATTGGATTGTTCACTATTTTTTTTATTTATTTTAATTTATTTATTACATATACAGTGCTCTATCTGCATGTACACCTGCACACCAGAAGAGGGCACCAGATCTCATTACAGGTGGTTGTGGGCCACCATGTGGTTGCTGAGAATTGAACTCAGTACCTCTGGAAGAACAAGCAGTGCTCTTAACTTCTGAGCCATCTCTCTAGCCCAGGATTGTGCAATATTTTGATGTCTAGTTTCTTTTTTGTTGTTGTTGTGGTTTTTTCTTTGTTTGTTCGGGTTTTTTTTTTGTTTTGTTTTCAAGACTGGATTTCTCCATGTAGCTTTGGTGCCTGTACTGGATCTTGCTCTGTAGACCAGGATGTCCTCAAACTCACAGAGATCCACCTTCCTCTGCCTCCCGAATGCTAGGATCAAAGGTCTGCGCCACCAACGCCTGGCTCCATCTTATTTTTTTTAATTTTTATTATTTTTGTGACAGGTTTTATCACTGTCTAAGGTTTCTATTGCTATGATAAAGACCATGACTTGCTATGAGATGTCTTTCTGTAGGATGTGAATATGCTGTTCCCATTGGTTAATAAATAAGCTGCATTGGCCTGCGGCATGGCATCTCAGAAGCAGGCTGGAAATCGAAGCAGAGGTGCAGGAAAGAGAAAGGCAGGATGAGAGACTCACACCACCTAAGGAGCAACAAGATGTCAGCAAACCGGTAACGACAAGGCCATGGGCAACATGGCAAAACAGATTGATAGGAATAGGTTGAGTTAAGTTGTAAGAGCTAGCTAACAAAAAGCCTCAGCCTCAGTCAAACAGTGTGTAAGTAATAGTAAGCCTCTGAGTAATTATTTTATAAGAGGCTATGGACTGTGGACAGCAGAGATTCGTTTGGACCACTGGCTGTGCAGACAGGAGAAACTTCTGGCTATTTGTGTTTACTTGGGACCGAGCAGCTATGGGACTGGGCTGGACCCAGGAAACCTTCCAGCTACAGTGACCAAAGGCAACTTGGTGAAGAAAGGGTTTACTTGGCTTATGGGTCATCAGGGGAAACCAAGGCTGAAACTCAGGGAAGAAACCTGGAGGCAGGCAGAGGTCATGGAGGAGTGCTGCTTACTGACTTGCTCCCAATGGCTCCCTCAGTCTGCTTTCTTATGTGACCCAGGACCACCTGCCCAAGGGTGACACAGCACAATCAGCTGGGCCTGTCCCATCGCTCATTAATCAAGAAAACTTCCTAAATCTTGTCTACAGACAATACGATGGAGACATTTTCTCATTTTAGGTTCCCCTTCTCAGATCAATAGCTTGTATCAAGCTGAAAACAAAACCAACCAGGACATTCACTTATGGTGATATTTTAATTTGTGCTGAAATGTGATTTTATTTGTATGTTAATAAATAAAGTTGCCTGGGGGTCAGAGCTAATAGCAAGCCATTGAGCAGAAGTCTGGCAGTGGTAGCACAGGCCCTTAATCCTATCACATGGCAGGCAGAGTCAGTGTGTTCAAGGACATAGCCAGCTTGGAGACCACACACCTTTAATCCAAGTATCAACCTTGGAGACCTGGAGGTCTTTATAGAAAGGCAGTGGCAAAGAAGTCATATGGTTGGGTTTACAACCAATGAGAAGGCAGAACAGAAAGTCAATAAAAATATAGACACACAGGAAGTAGGTCACTCTCTGAGAAGAAGGACAAAAGTGACAGTGAGGAGTAAGAAGGTGGTCTCAGCTCTTGGCTGCTGCTCAGTCTCTGGGCTTTTCACTCTGCCTTTGGCTCTGTGTTTCTTATTTAATGAGACCACTCAGAATTACATCTACACTTACTGAACCCAGTGTTCACTGACCCTAGGCTGGCCAGCCAACAGCCTATCTGTCATCATGGTTGGCATGTGTCCATTGCCTCCCCCTCCCCCCACACTCTCCTGTGCTGGTTGCAGTGACTGGCCTTTACACAGGCGCTGTGGGTCTGAATGTAGGTCCTCATGCATGCACCCTAACCACTTCAGCCGCTAAGCCACCTCCATTTTCTGTGTGTGTTGAGATTTTCTCTACGTATCCCAGCTGACCGCAGATTCACAACCTTCCTGCTTCAACCTCACAAGGGTTAGCGTTACAGGTGTTTGTCATTACCACAGCTGTATTACATCTTCTGCAAGGTGATGACAGTGGAGACACTGTAGAAATGGTGGAGTGACTTGGTGGAAGAAAAAGAATTCAAGGCCAAGGGCCTCCAATTAGAAAGTTTTGTTGTAAGCCAGGCATGGTGGCGCACACCTTTACTCCCAGCACTCAGGAGGCAGAGGCAGGCGGATCTCTGTGAGTTCAAGGCCAGCCTTGTCTAGACAGGGAGTTCCAGGACAGCCAGGGCTACCCAGAGAAACCTTGTCTCAAAAATAGAAAAAAAACCAACAAAATGTTTTGCTGTAGAACGTCTGTTGTAGGAGGGAAGTGATGTCACTGGTGGACAGTAATCTGGGATGAAAGGAACTAGGACAAGATGTTTACGGAGACAGAAAGAACAGAGAACCGTGGCTGAAACATGAAGGCTCCCCAACTGACTTAAACCAGTGAGAAACTTGGTTCAATCAGTTCTTCAAATTTTGTTCCAGCTGGGGTCTACTTCACTGTGCGCTCTCTTAGTGAACCTGAATACAGGAGATGAAGTTTCCCACTCAAATTTCCTGACCATTAAGGACAATGTTGGGCTCACAAGTGTGCACGGTGGAGTAGGCTGGAGTGTCCCCAGGTCCCTGTTCTAGTCACTCTCGTGAGCTCTGCCTTCTTCCCCTTGTCAATGCTTCTCCTTAGGCTGATTCTGAAGAATGTGCTAATCTGGGCTGGCAAGATAGCTGGGTACAACAGCGTTGCCCCCCAAGTCTGATGACCTGGCTTCAATCCCCAGGACCTGTGGTGGGAGGATAGAACTGACTCCCCAAAGTGGTCCTCTGACCTTCACATGCTCGTTGTGGCACACAGTTGCCTGCCCTCATTCACACACACACACACACACACACACACACACACACACACACACACACAAACACACACACTAATAATTAATCAATCAACAACTAAATAATAATAAAAGCAAGTGTGGTAGTGTGTGATTGTAATCCCAGGGCTAAGGATGTGGAGAGAGGCAGATCCCAGGGGCTCACTGGGCAGCCAGCCAAGCCTACTTTGGGAACCCAGGCCAGAGACACTGTCTCAATTTTTTTTTCTCCAGAGCTGAGGAACTAACCCAGGGCCTTGAGCTTGCTAGGCAAGCACTCTACCACTGAACTAAGTCCCCAACCCCTCAATATTTTTTTTAAAGTCGGTAGTGCCTAAGCAAGGACACTCTACATCATCCTCTGGCCTCCAAAATGCATGTGCTCTGGAGCGCACCACTTCATACACGTTTGTTTTTGGTTTTTCTTAGTTCTCCGACTCAGTGTAGATCTCCCTAGGTAAATGCTGTCCCGATCATTTCATTTTCTCCATCACAATGTCCTTCAAAGTTTGTCTCTTTCTTCATTTTTAAAGATTTATTTATTTTACAGTATTGTGTTTTTGTGTGTATGAGCACGCCCCAGCACATGTGTGACCTGAGAATAGCTTTGGGGAGACTGTCCTTGCCTTAGACTTGCCTGAGGCATGCTTTCTCTTGTTTCTGCTCCTCAGACGTGTAGTACCCATGCCAGCTAGCAGGTCAGAGGGGTTCTTGAGTGGGTCTCCTGTCCCCACCTCCCAAGGCCCTAAAGGACTGCTAGGATTTCAAAGGCCTGCCACCACATCTGGCTTTTTATGTAAACCCCAGGGAGCCAGCTGAGCCCTCTCTGCAGCATTTCCTTTTGTTTTGGGAGACAGGGTTCCCTTAGTACCCTTAGTACTCTTGCCTGGCCTAGAGCCTGTAGATCAGACTGGCCCTGAACTCACAGAGATCCACCTGCTTCCTACGTCTGGAGGGCTGAGAATAAAACCAGGCATCAGGCTTGGCCTTGGTGACACACGCCTTCAATCCCAGCTCTTGGGAGACAGAAGCTGGGTTCAGTTGCCAGCACCCACATAGTGACTGACTTTGTCTCTAATTCCAGCTCCAGAGCATCCAGCACCTTCTTCTGGCCTTCGAAGGCATGCACAAATTACAAAGCACTCATATACATAAAATTTTTTTGATAGTTACAAATTTTATTTCTTTTAGTCTCAAAAATACATGTAGATGCAAACCTGCTCTCTAAATGCAGACAGGCTTTGCCTATCATGTGGAATTATTTCTATTACAAAACACTGTGGTATGAAGATATGGAAAACACCATTTACAAGCACACATACTGTAAGTAATGACCTCCTTTCTGTTTACCCAGACCCCAGGTGGGAAGTTCAGAAGCTGGGCTGCCCCTTGCTTTCCACCCTTGAGAAGTAAATACCAACACATAGTCAAAGATGAAACCTAGAAATGTGGAAACTACCCAACTCCTCTACAAAGTCAGGCAGTGTGATTCTCAAAGGGAGAAAAGAGAGGTAACATTTGAAAATGCAAAGCTGAAGAAAAAGACCAGACGATCAAAGCTGCCATGTCTTGTGTTTCGTGCGGAATCAGGAATACTCATAGGACGCAGCTCCAGAACACAGTGCTTGATAGGACACCAGCATCTATTAGAAGTCATGACCTCCCTACATACTCATGTCTACACAGGTGTCACAGAGTGTCCGTTTAGCTTCGACAGTCAATAATGGGGTCATGTAGCAAATTGTCACCGCCCCCCCAAAAACACTAAGTGCCAAATCAGCTTCTATGTGCTGACCTTTGGTGTATGTCGGAAGTTGTTTTGGTGACACCCAAAGCTTACTAAGATTCTCTGTTCTAGAGTTTGTCCCCCAAGCAAAACTCCTTGTCCACAAAGCTCAACGACTGTATAGGTCCCAAGAAACTGTACAAAGAGAACAAGCCACAGTGCACATTCCAAAGGCTTAAGTTTCCTTGTGCACCAGTTCAGAATGCGCCCACCACAGACACACACTTTGTCCAAAACTCCACATGGGGTTGTTGGTGAGATTGTTCTGCAAACAAACGCCCACAGTCAGGCGGCTGCAGTACCGAGTTCAACAAAACATGAAGTCAGAGTTCTCCTAGGGCCACACAGCTGGGCAGCAACACAGGAAATATTTAAGGTAAAAGGACACGCTGGAGAGTCAACCCAAGGCCTCCACTCACAATGGTTTCTAACAGTGCGGGAAGCTTCTCAGTTGCTAGCTGTCAGACACCATTTCCTCCTCTTCCTCTTCCTTTCTGTCTGCTTCAGAGGTGTCTGAAGACTCATGGAGCAAGACATATTCTCTGCTGCTGAACCCAAATTTAAGGACATCCTTTTCCTTCAGTTCGTAGTATCTCTGTGGCTCAATACGCGCGTGGTTCAAGAAGGTTCCATTGCTTGAGCCCAGGTCAATGATGTAGGGCTTCACCGTCCGTCCAGCTGTGCCGTCGGCACGCCTGTGCTCCACAAGCCGGTACTGGAAGACTGCATGCTGCTTTGAGCAAGAGGGATGGTCGATGGGAATGTCGGCGATGAGGCGATCCCGACCCAGAAGGTAAGCACTCTGCCTGTGGATGTACATGACCGGAAGCATGTCGTCATTTTTAAAGGGGTAGAGACGCCACCGTTTTTTGGGGATCCGGGCTTCTGGGGGTTCGTTGTACTTAATGACCACACCCCGGAAGGTATTGGTGTCCTCAAGAAGTGCCCCAGAAAGTTCAAGGCTTGGTTTTTCTTTAACAGGCACCTCTTTACTTCTGTTACCAGCAGGGCGAGGGATCACCTCCTGAGCCTCACCACCAGCACCTTCCTTCTGCTGGCGATGCTCCTGGCGGAGGCGCCTGGCATCCTGAAAGTTCCTCTCTTCTTCCTGGGCCTGCAGAATCTGGCTGTCTCCATCCCGACCCTGCCCACTGACAGGCCTCTCATCCCAGCTCCTCCTTTGGTAGGAACCACTGGAGTGCTGGTCTCGCTCTCTCTTCCCAGTTCTGCCCTGGCACCGTTCTGATGGCTTCCGGGGCTGGTGATGCTCTCGACCTCTCCGTGCATGGTCCTCACGTTCCTGCTTCACTCTGACCGAGGAGTAGTGGGAACTCCGGCTTCTCTTGGTCCGTGGAGACTCGCTTCTTCTCCCTGAGGACTTGTGTTTCCTTTTGCCTGGGGACCGGCTCCAGCTAGCAGAGGCTGGGGCGTCCACAGGTTCGGGGCTCAGAGGCTCCTGCTTCACCTCCATGGTCGCCAGCGCGTCCTCTGTCGGGTGTAGCCTCCACCAGCTTCGCTCCTGCTTGGCCATCATCCTGAGAGCCGCTTGCATGTCCCTTGAGCTAAGGAGCCCTTTTTTGTTGTTGTTTTCTAGACAGGGTTTCTCTGTGTAACAACAGCTCTGGCTGTCCTGGATCTCCGAACTTGACTTGTAGACCAGGCTGGCCTAAAACTCAGAGATTCCCCCTGCCTCTGCTTCCAGAGTGCTTGGGCTAAAAGGGCCTGCAGCACCCCTGCCTGGCTACTTTCAGAAAGTCTTTCCCCTTCACTGCTGCTGAGGCTAGCTTCCTAATACCTATCTTCAACACTGATTAGTTTAGAGGTCAAGCTCTTACGTGGTATTTTGTTGGTGTTCTGAAAAGTAAAGCTTGCCTGGAGATCAGAGGGGGCAGTTAACCATTAGAAGCCAGGGTGGCTCAGGCCTTTAAGAAACACAGAACCAAATACAGAGTTCAAAAGCCAAGAGATCAGAGCACCAGCGAACAGCCTTTAGCTTACCACTCGTTGGCGTTGCTTCTCCAGAGAGAGAGCCTTCTTCCTGGGTCCTGTCATTTTATAGTCCTCTGTTCTGCCTTCTCATTGGCTCTAAACCCAACCACGTGACTTCCTCATCACTGCCTGTCTATAAGGACCTTGAGTTCTCTAGGGTGGATACTGGGATTAAAGGATTAAAGGTGTGTCCCCATGCTTGCCTGTGTCCTTGAAAACACGGAGACTCTGTCTGACTTGTGATGGGATTAAGGGCGTGTTCTACCTCTGCCCTGCTTCTGGTAAGTGACTATGACCTCTAATCTCCAGGCAACTAACATCCTTCCCTCCTTCCTTCCTTCCTTCCTTCCTTCCTTCCTTCCTTCCTTCCTTCCCTTTTCTTTCTTTACTTATTTTTTGGTTTTTTCCAGACAAGGTTTCTCTGTATCTCGTAACTGTAACTCAGCTTGGAGGGGATCTGAACTCAACTGGTACTGCACACACATGGTGTACAAACATACACTTGAGCACATCCTCCTAAAATTAAAAAGAAATCTAAAAACAAACCAAGTACACATACAATAAAACTAAACACGTCCTTTAAAAATTGTTTCCTATTGGAGCCAAATTTATTTACTATTTAGAGGGAGGATCCTGTTTTGTAACCTTGGCCTGCCTGGAACTTACTGTGTAGACCTGTGGTCCCCTACTGGCAACATTTAGGCTTTTCTCCTGCCTCTGCTTCCTGAGGGCTGGGCTTGGGCTTATAGGCATGTGCCACTGTAGTTTGTATTAACAATGTAGTGTGACTGACGGGAAAGATGGTGAGGAAAGGATTCTTTACTTTTTTTAAACTTTATTTTATGTGCATTGGTGTTTTGTATGAATGTGTGTCTGTGTGAGGGTGTCAGATCCCCTGCAACTGGAATGACAGACAGTGTGAGCTGCCAGGTGGGTGCTGGGAATTGAAGCTGGGGCCTCTGGAAGAGCAGCCAGTGCTCTTAACCACAGAGCCACCTCTCCAGTCCCTGAGAGAAAAGACTCTTCTCCTCTCTTCCTCCTTTCCTTCCCTCCCTTGGTTTGTGGGGTAGGCAAATTTATTCATTGAATAAGTTTGTGTCTACGTATATGGTGAATGTGCTCTCATGTGCTTGCAGAGGCCAGAGGTCAACACTGGGTACCTTCCTCTGTTCCCTTCCTTTTTTTTTTTAAATTAATTTTTAAATTATACTCATAATACTCATAATACTCATGAATTACACTCATGATATTAATTACATTTGTGTTGATTACATTCACACTATTCATTCAATTACTATATTTATGATATTCTTTAATTACATTAATTGTATTGATTTATTACATTCATGATATCATGTCCTGATACTACTGTCCATTTGTGGGTTTTTCCATCATATAAAACAGAGATCCTGTACTTAGGAAATCATTGCTCTATATTCTTTTCTTCTCCATCCTGAGATAACGTCTAATCTTTCTGTGTCTATGAATTTGTATATTCCATATATTTCTTTTTTCTTTTTTTCTATATATTTCATGTAATACAATTCTATAGTATTTGTTCTTTTTTAATGTAAAAACATTTTATGTACAACTGCAGGAGAAATAATACACAGGTAGTTTGAACATAGAAACAGGTTATAATTTAAAAGTCCAGGGTTATTTGAAACTGGGAAATATTTTCTCTGTAGAAAATAATAAAAATGATAACATTTCCCAATAAGCCCTTTTAAGCCAAATGATAGCTGAATTATACGTATAAATATTGATTAGATTATGGGATACAGAAGAAACCTATCTTCATCTGTTCAGAGAGCTATGTTTTACTTAATTTGTGTAAGTGAGATTCCTACTCATCTTTCTCTTCACTGTTTGAATATGGCAGACATTTTTCTATAGGCTAATCCATAATCTTAAAAGATTTTAGCCTTTCCTCCTGAAAATACAGCCAGCATTTTCTTTCATCAGCTTGATCTGGTACAATTTTTTTTTTTTTTTTTTTTTTTTGGTTTTTGGAGACAGGGTTTCTCTGGTTTTCACTTGGTAGTCCAGGCTGGCTTCGAACTCACAGAGATCACCTGGCTCTGCCTCCCCAGTGCTGGAATGAAAGGAGTGTGCCACCATCGCCCAGCTCAAATTCTTATCCTAACAGTGAAATATTTCACTAGAGCTTGCCCAGTGATTGGGCAAAACCAAAACCTATTAGCCACAGTCATCCTAGGGTCTCCCCTGCTAAATAGCCTCCCTGGATCTGTGGTTTGCAGTCTGATTACCCTTTGGTTTGTATCTAGTATCTACTTATGAGTGAGTACACACCATTTTTTCCTTCTGAGTCTGAGTTACCTCACTCAGGATGATATTTCCTCGTTCCATCCATTTGCCTGAAAATTTCATGATGTCATTGTTTTGCTCTGCTGAGTAGTACTCCATTATGTATATGTACCACATTTTCTTAATCCATTCTTCAGCTGAGGAGCATCTAAGTTGTTTCCAGGTTCTGGCTATTATGAATAATGCTGCTATGAACATAGCTGGGCATTTATATTAATGGTATGATTGAGCATTCCTTGCATATATGCCCAAGAGTGGTATGGCTGAGTCTTGAGGTAGATTGATTCCCAGTTTGCTGAGAAACTGCCATACTGATTTCCACAGTGGTTGTACAAGTTTACACTTCCACCAACAGTGGAGGAGAGTTCCCCTTGCTCCACATCCTCTCCAACATAAGCTGTCTGCAGTGCTTTTGATCTCAGCCATTCTGACAGGTGTAAGATGGTATCTCAGAGTCATTTTGATTTGCATTTTTCTGATGACTAAGGATGTTGAGCAATTCCTCAAGTGTCTTTCAGCCATTTGAGATTCTTCTTTTGAGAAGTCTCTGTTTAGCTCTTTAGCCCACTTTTTATTTATTTTTATTTTTATTTATTTTGGTTTTTCGAGACAGGGTTTCTCTGTGTAGCTTTGCACCTTTCCTGGAACTTGCTTTGGAGACCAGGCTGGCGTCAAACTCACAGAGATCTGCCTGCCTCTGCCTCCTGAGTGCTGGGATAGCCCATGTTTTAATTGGATTGTTCACTATTTTTTTTTATTTATTTTAATTTATTTATTACATATACAGTGCTCTATCTGCATGTACACCTGCACACCAGAAGAGGGCACCAGATCTCATTACAGGTGGTTGTGGGCCACCATGTGGTTGCTGAGAATTGAACTCAGTACCTCTGGAAGAACAAGCAGTGCTCTTAACTTCTGAGCCATCTCTCTAGCCCCGGATTGTGCAATATTTTGATGTCTAGTTTCTTTTTTGTTGTTGTTGTGGTTTTTTCTTTGTTTGTTCGGGTTTTTTTTTTTTTGTTTTGTTTTCAAGACTGGATTTCTCCATGTAGCTTTGGTTCCTGTACTGGATCTTGCTCTGTAGACCAGGATGTCCTCAAACTCACAGAGATCCACCTTCCTCTGCCTCCCGAATGCTAGGATCAAAGGTCTGCGCCACCAACGCCTGGCTCCATCTTATTTTTTTTAATTTTTATTATTTTTGTGACAGGTTTTATCACTGTCTAAGGTTTCTATTGCTATGATAAAGACCATGACTTGCTATGAGATGTCTTTCTGTAGGATGTGAATATGCTGTTCCCATTGGTTAATAAATAAGCTGCATTGGCCTGCGGCATGGCATCTCAGAAGCAGGCTGGAAATCGAAGCAGAGGTGCAGGAAAGAGAAAGGCAGGATGAGAGACTCACACCACCTAAGGAGCAACAAGATGTCAGCAAACCGGTAACGACAAGGCCATGGGCAACATGGCAAAACAGATTGATAGGAATAGGTTGAGTTAAGTTGTAAGAGCTAGCTAACAAAAAGCCTCAGCCTCAGTCAAACAGTGTATAAGTAATAGTAAGCCTCTGAGTAATTATTTTATAAGAGGCTATGGACTGTGGACAGCAGAGATTCGTTTGGACCACTGGCTGGGCAGACAGGAGAAACTTCTGGCTATTTGTGTTTACTTGGGACCGAGCAGCTATGGGACTGGGCTGGACCCAGGAAACCTTCCAGCTACAGTGACCAAAGGCAACTTGGTGAAGAAAGGGTTTACTTGGCTTATGGGTCATCAGGGGAAACCAAGGCTGAAACTCAGGGAAGAAACCTGGAGGCAGGCAGAGGTCATGGAGGAGTGCTGCTTACTGACTTGCTCCCAATGGCTCCTCAGTCTGCTTTCTTATGTGACCCAGGACCACCTGGCCCAAGGGTGACACAGCACAATCAGCTGGGCCTGTCCCATCGCTCATTAATCAAGAAAACTTCCTAAATCTTGTCTACAGACAATACGATGGAGACATTTTCTCATTTTAGGTTCCCTTCTCAGATCAATAGCTTGTATCAAGCTGAAAACAAAACCAACCAGGACATTCACTTATGGTGATATTTTAATTTGTGCTGAAATGTGGTTTTATTTGTATGTTAATAAATAAAGTTGCCTGGGGGTCAGAGCTAATAGCAAGCCATTGAGCAGAAGTCTGGCAGTGGTAGCACAGGCCCTTAATCCTATCACATGGCAGGCAGAGTCAGTGTGTTCAAGGACATAGCCAGCTTGGAGACCACACACCTTTAATCCAAGTATCAACCTTGGAGACCTGGAGGTCTTTATAGAAAGGCAGTGGCAAAGAAGTCATATGGTTGGGTTTACAACCAATGAGAAGG
Organism: Onychomys torridus; assembly: GCF_903995425.1. Lineage (NCBI taxonomy): Eukaryota > Metazoa > Chordata > Mammalia > Rodentia > Cricetidae > Onychomys > Onychomys torridus. The sequence continues at coordinate 2,395 of NW_023411719.1, read as the reverse complement.
CAGAACAGAAAGTCAATAAAAATATAGACACACAGGAAGTAGGTCACTCTCTGAGAAGAAGGACAAAAGTGACAGTGAGGAGTAAGAAGGTGGTCTCAGCTCTTGGCTGCTGCTCAGTCTCTGGGCTTTTCACTCTGCCTTTGGCTCTGTGTTTCTTATTTAATGAGACCACTCAGAATTACATCTACACTTACTGAACCCAGTGTTCACTGACCCTGAGGCTGGCCAGCCAACAGCCTATCTGTCATCATGGTTGGCATGTGTCCATTGCCTCCCCCTCCCCCACACTCTCCTGTGCTGGTTGCAGTGACTGGCCTTTACACAGGCGCTGTGGGTCTGAATGTTAGGTCCTCATGCATGCACCCTAACCACTTCAGCCGCTAAGCCACCTCCATTTTCTGTGTGTGTTGAGATTTTCTCTACGTATCCCAGCTGACCGCAGATTCACAAACCTTCCTGCTTCAACCTCACAAGGGTTAGCGTTACAGGTGTTTGTCATTACCACAGCTGTATTACATCTTCTGCAAGGTGATGACAGTGGAGACACTGTAGAAATGGTGGAGTGACTTGGTGGAAGAAAAAGAATTCAAGGCCAAGGGCCTCCAATTAGAAAGTTTTGTTGTAGCCAGGCATGGTGGCGCACACCTTTACTCCCAGCACTCAGGAGGCAGAGGCAGGCGGATCTCTGTGAGTTCAAGGCCAGCCTTGTCTAGACAGGGAGTTCCAGGACAGCCAGGGCTACCCAGAGAAACCTTGTCTCAAAAATAGAAAAAAACCAACAAAATGTTTTGCTGTAGAACGTCTGTTGTAGGAGGGAAGTGATGTCACTGGTGGACAGTAATCTGGGATGAAAGGAACTAGGACAAGATGTTTACGGAGACAGAAAGAACAGAGAACCGTGGCTGAAACATGAAGGCTCCCCAACTGACTTAAACCAGTGAGAAACTTGGTTCAATCAGTTCTTCAAATTTTGTTCCAGCTGGGGTCTACTTCACTGTGCGCTCTCTTAGTGAACCTGAATACAGGAGATGAAGTTTCCCACTCAAATTTCCTGACCATTAAGGACAATGTTGGGCTCACAAGTGTGCACGGTGGAGTAGGCTGGAGTGTCCCCAGGTCCCTGTTCTAGTCACTCTCGTGAGCTCTGCCTTCTTCCCCTTGTCAATGCTTCTCCTTAGGCTGATTCTGAAGAATGTGCTAATCTGGGCTGGCAAGATAGCTGGGTACAACAGCGTTGCCCCCCAAGTCTGATGACCTGGCTTCAATCCCCAGGACCTGTGGTGGGAGGATAGAACTGACTCCCCAAAGTGGTCCTCTGACCTTCACATGCTCGTTGTGGCACACAGTTGCCTGCCCTCATTCACACACACACACACACACACACACACACACACACACACACACACACACAAACACACACACTAATAATTAATCAATCAACAACTAAATAATAATAAAAGCAAGTGTGGTAGTGTGTGATTGTAATCCCAGGGCTAAGGATGTGGAGAGAGGCAGATCCCAGGGGCTCAATGGGCAGCCAGCCAGGCCTACTTTGGGAACCCAGGCCGGAGACCCTGTCTCAATTTTGTTTTTCCCCAGAGCTGAGGAACTAACCCGGGGCCTTGAGCTTGCTAGGCAAGCACTCTACCACTGAACTAAGTCCCCAACCCCTCAATATTTTTTTAAAGTCGGTAGTGCCTAAGCAAGGACACTCTACATCATCCTCTGGCCTCCAAAATGCATGTGCTCTGGAGCGCACCACTTCATACACGTTTGTTTTTGGTTTTTCTTAGTTCTCCGACTCAGTGTAGATCTCCCTAGGTAAATGCTGTCCCGATCATTTCATTTTCTCCATCACAATGTCCTTCAAAGTTTGTCTCTTTCTTCATTTTTAAAGATTTATTTATTTTACAGTATTGTGTTTTTGTGTGTATGAGTAGGCCCCAGCACATGTGTGACCTGAGAATAGCTTTGGGAGACTGTCCTTGCCTTAGACTTGCCTGAGGCATGCTTTCTCTTGTTTCTGCTCCTCAGACGTGTAGTACCCATGCCAGCTAGCAGGTCAGAGGGGTTCTTGAGTGGGTCTCCTGTCCCCACCTCCCAAGGCCCTAAAGGACTGCTAGGATTTCAAAGGCCTGCCACCACATCTGGCTTTTTATGTAAACCCCAGGGAGCCAGCTGAGCCCTCTCTGCAGCATTTCCTTTTGTTTTGGGAGACAGGGTTCCCTTAGTACCCTTAGTACTCTTGCCTGGCCTAGAGCCTGTAGATCAGACTGGCCCTGAACTCACAGAGATCCACCTGCTTCCTACGTCTGGAGGGCTGAGAATAAAACCAGGCATCAGGCTTGGCCTTGGTGACACACGCCTTCAATCCCAGCTCTTGGGAGACAGAAAG
>NW_023411718.1:0-15396 GCF_903995425.1 Onychomys torridus | reverse complement strand
CTTTTTAGGAACTTCAGTAAAACAATCTCTGAGAACATCTTATCTTTTTGTTTGTTTGATGGAAGTTTAAAGTGCAGATGGGTTCTTAATATTTACTTTTTGCTGTCCTATAACTGATTACATAGACTAGGCTTGCTTTCAACTCAGAAGCACATATACCTGCTTCTACCTTCTAAGTTCTGGGATTAAAGACATGAGCCATTACACTCAGCTTACAAATTTTTGTTGTAGTTAGTAATGGTTCATGCAATTTCTCTGATGTGTGCTCAGAACTGTTGAAGTGTTTTCTTTCTCTCTAACTCTGTTAATAGCATTTCTCTTGCAAGACGATATCCAATTCCAAGATTTCATAATAATTGTTATCAGTGATATTTTATTTGTATTGAAATGTGATTTTATTTGTATGTTAATAAAGTTGCCTTGAGGTCAGAGCAAGCCAGAGCAGAAGCTGAGCGGTAGTGGTGCACGCCTTTAATCCAAGCACTTGGGAGGCAGAACTAGGTAGATCTCCATGTGTTCAATGACACAGCCAGCATGGCGGACACACACCTTTAATCTCAATCCCAACCATAGAAGACCTGGAGGTCTGTACAGACAGGCAGTGACGAGGAGGTCATGTGGCTGGGTTTACAACCAATGAGAAACACAACAGAAAATCTATAAAAAAAAAAAGACAGGACACACAGAGGTAGCTCTCTTGCAGAGAGGAAGAACAGCAGAAGCAGTGAAGGGTAAGGTTTTCTGCTCTTGCTCTGACCTCGTGGTTTTTAACTCTGCAATTGGTTCTGTGTTTCTTATTTAACAAGCCAGTTACATCTACAAATTGTTGTAAACCTCCTATTGAGTTTGTTTGTGAAGTAACTTGATGATTTCGTTGTAATGTCTGAGTCATAAAATACGTGTAGGAGTCACCAGAATTATGTGGCTATATTGTCAAAGAAGCATATATATACAATGTTGTATTATGCTTTTTGTTTTATACATATGGATGGCACATTTATGTATGGCATATTTTAGAATGCAGTGACCTATAATGATGTGCATGTCAACATCACTCAGGAAGAGTGGGCATTGATGGATCCTTCACAGAAGAATATCTACAAAGATGTGATGCTGGAGACCTATATGAACCACATTCCTATAGGTAATACTGTAAATTTTCCTTCATAATTTAAATAAGGGGATACCTGTTGATTGATTATTGCTGCTCTTCTGCAATTCTGATTGAGAATGATAAAGAATGAGTTGAATATATCAAATTTCATTCTGAGGATCACTGAAGATATTAATGTAAAATTTTCAGTTTCTTGTAATAGTTCATATATCATTCTTGTCCTATATTTTAGGCTACAATTGGGAAGATCTTAAAGTTGAAGAACATTGTCAAAGATCTCAAAAACATGGAAGGTAATTTTCTTGTAAAAGCTGATAGAAATGGGCTTCTGCATATATAATTCATCTGGAAGTTTTAATAAGATGAAGCAGTGTAAATAGTCACAGCTTAAAATGCATTGATGATCAATAAATGCTCATAAACACATGTACCTCAATGGCAGGAAAGTGAATTGTGTTTGCAAGTGATTCTTTTAAGAAGGAAGACAAAAAAATCAATGGCTTAGCAGAAATCAACTTTTGAATAATAGCTTCATCAAAGCTATGCTGTACAACTGACAATCTATTTAGTTTCATAGTATTCATATTACAAAAGATATACTCATTGAATATGTGATAAGAATTTATGCGCAACCCTTGTAATAAGCAAATAGTATATACTATAGTTACTCATATAGTTTTTCTGTCTTTGCTAATTTTATTTAGATGGGTTGTTAGAGTCAAGAGATAAGGGGGGGTTGTTGTACAGAAACATTATTTCCTATTCCACATATTGATGAGGAACAGAAAGTCCAACTGTAAATGAAATGTGAAAATATTATTGGTTTTATTCTTTCTTTAATAGTGATATCATATGTCACTCTGGATACCAGCTCTATGAACATAAGAATATGGAAAGAAGCAATGTACATCTCTCAATCTCAGAACAATTAGAAGATACATAGTAGTTCCATGTTGAGTAAACTTGTTGAATGTGATTCAAGTTTAAAAACAATAGGGTATCCAGCTTCATTCAGAATAGATCAACAAGCACACCACAGAAATGCCCTATGAGTAATAGGACTGTGTAAATACTTCTGTTTGTCCTGGTTAACATTGAACATGTAGCATGACTCACAGTATAGGATACTTTATCAATGGAATAACTGAGGTAAATGTCCAAATTCCCTTTAAATATGTGAAAAACCTCAAAGAAAATGATGCCATAAATATGAGCCAGGTAATACAGGCTCTTATCATCACAGGCATATGTAAATATGTAAAGTCGTCCTTAATGCAGGGGAACAACATGAGTGTAAACAACATATTAAGACCTTAAGATCTCAGTTCTCTTTATAGTTAGACCAAATTATAAAATTAATTCATGCAGATATAAAGACTCAGCAATGTAATGAATGTGATAAAGCTTTTAAATGCTTCAATTATTCTTGCAGGCATAAAAGAAGTCATACTACAGAGAAATCACATGAATGTACTGAGTGTGGTAAAGGCTTTGAATGTCATAGTCATCCTCAAAGGCATGAAAAAACACATACTGGAGAGAAATCATATGAATATAATCAATGTGGTAAAACCTTTGCACAACACAATCATCTTCAAAGGCATGAAACTACATGTATCTTTAAAAAACCTTATGGATGTAATCAAATTTGCAAAACCTTTACTCATTGGAAAGTTCTACAATTAGATAGAAGAACACGTTTTGGAGAGAAACCCTATGAATGTAAACAATGTGGTAAAACCTTTGCACAGTCCAGTCATCTTCAAGAACATAAAAGAACACATACTGGTAGAGAAACCCTATGAATGTAATCAGTGTGGTAAAGCCTTTACACATCAAAACAGTCTTCAAATGCATGAAAGAACACATAGTGGAGAGAAACCCTATGAATGTAATTAGTGTGGTAAAGCCCTTCACACATCAAAACAGTCTTCAAATGCATAAAAGAACACATACTGGTGAGAAACCCTATGAATATAATCAACTGTGCTAAAGCCTTTGCTCGATACAGTGCTCTTCAATTGCATGAAAGAACACATACATGAGAGAAACCCTATGAATGTAATCAGTGTGGTAAAGCTTTTGCTTTTCACAGTACTCCTCAAAAACATGAAAAGAACACATACTGGAGAGAAACCCTATGAATGTTATCAGTGTTTTACAAGCCTTTGCTCATCACTCATCTTCAAAGGCATGAAAGAACACATACTGGATTGAACCCATACAATTCTAATCAGTGTGGTAAAGCCTTTGTACATCACAACGCTCTTCAATTTCATGAAAGAACACATAATCGAGAAGAACCCCATGAATTTAAACAGTGTGGTAAAGCCTTTGCACAGCCCAGTCAACCTCAAGTATATAAAAACACATGCTGGAGAGAAACCCTATGAATATAATCAATGTGGTAATGCCTAGTCAAAACACAGAGTAACCCTGTAACTGTAAAACTTTTAATGTGTAATTTATCTCTTAAAGCCTTTCAATATAACATTATACTTTGAAGATCTGAAAGAAACTCATACCAAAGGAATTCTGAATATATATACATTTTTATGGTCTTCAGCCAACATACTTACATTCAATTTCAAAAAATTACTTATTTTGGAAAAAATCTAAAATGTGTCAATAATCTGTTCAAGCATTATATTATCTCTTTATTTTTTTACGTATTTCAACTAATATGGACAAAAGGCCTATAAATTTAAGTGATAAGTAACACTTTTAGATTTCATACTTCTGTTCAAATACATGAGATAATGAATTCTGATATAAAATTTCATAGATATGCCTTTTCTGTTGCTATGATCATAGATCATATCTATATGAGCTTAGAAAGGGGTTTAATTTGGCCCTGGGTTCCAAAGCAATACATGAACCTCTTAAAAGTGGCATGGAAACAAGTGTCAAATATGGCAGCAAAAACAGGCAGCTAAGAATTCACATTCTTGTCTTACAGCCTAAAGCAAAAGGTGTAAATTGGAAATGTTGTGCAGATGTAAATGCTCAAGCCAACACTCATGACTGATTTCTTCCAGCAGAATACCATTTTCTAAAATTTCTCAAATGATATCACAGACTGAAAATGATAGATTACTCAGACTTTCCAGACTTCATGCTTGCTTTCTGTTACATGGAACAATTCATGATAGAGAAAAACTCTATAATCATAATGCCTCACAACCCATGTTACCAGAATGATAATAGAAAAATATTCATGATTGAAAATTAGTTCAAAGATTTGTTTTTATTTTAATTATGGTGTGTGTGTGTGATTGTGTGTGTGTGTCTTCTGCGTATATATATGTGCATTCTGGTTCCCAAGAAGGTTAGACCCTTGGAGCTTCTTCTTGCAAGAATAACTGGAAGTTATCCAAAACCTGATCTTGCTCCAGGGAATGAACTTGAGCTGAAGGCTTGGCCATGTCTCTATCACTATCAATATTTTAAAGCTTTTTATATCATCTTGATGTCAGGAAATAGATAGATACTCATACAAAGACAACACTATTTTTGTAAACAATTTGGTTAAGACTTTATACAACATAGTTGTTTTCAGTTTTAAATTTTTTTAAAAAACTTGTTTTAAGTCATTTTCCTTGTAGCTTGGATGTAAGTAAATTATTAACCATGTTCACTAAAGACTGTTGTGAAAATCCCATTGTGGCCTCTCTTTTGCAACATTTAAGTAAGGTATTGAAGTGCATGGTATGTGCAGCAAATTCCATTAGTAAAGTTTATTTTGTGGTCCTTATATTTCTTCTTGACTTTTGTTCATCTTTTTTTCACTTTCACTTATTCAGATGTATTTTTCTGCTGCCTTGTATAGAATGGGATCGCTATCTAAGTGGTTCATTTTTATGTAACTCTCAGGCAGAATGTGGTCACACTTTCCAAAAAAGTGTGTTTGTGAAAGGGTGATGGATTTTTGTTCATGGTTGTATATTTTATATTTAATATTCACAAATCTGATTGAAATGTTTGTTATACAGCCTGGCTTGAATGTAAGTAACTAGTCATGGATACATTAGAATTTAGTTAGGCATTCACTCTAGTTCTGTATTCAACTTCTAAAAATCTGAATTGCTCCAGTTCACATTGTACTTTCATAAATCTTACAAAATGGCTGTGCATTTAAACAGTTACAAATAGAAAGATGATAAATTTGAAATATCATTATTGGTCATAAATAATCAGTACAAGGAAGAAGAGATGGCTGAGAAGTTAAGAGCTCTTACTGGTCTTGTATATAGAGGGGATCATTTGCCAGAATTTATATTGTGGAATCACAAAACTGTTCATTGTTCCAAGCTTGTGGGTTCTAAGATTCCCTTTGGACTACAGTGAGGACCAGGCATATGTGTGGTGCATATCCATTTATACAGAAAAAAGAATCAGTATTCATTAATAAACATCAAAAGAAAAACAACTAGCAAGAAGAATGCAACACTCTTGTTATCTAATGCCTCAGAAGGCACAGGCACTATTACTATCATGAATACTGCATCCTAGAAGAGAATGATATCCTCTGCTGAATTTCAAATTTCAAGATGGTGGGTAAAGCTCAGCAAAACAACATATGCTTGACATGTACAAAAACATATACTCTAGGCCGAAACATATATATACAGCTGGAATGTTGGCCAACCTTTAATCTCAGCATGTGGGAGCAAATGTCAGGTGAATCTCTGAGTTGGAGGCCAACCTGGTTTACACAGCTACATTTAGTATAGTCAGGGCTACTCAGAAAAAGTTTGTCTTTCAGGAACAAAAATAAAAGCTACAAAATTAAAAAAAATCAGGGTAGCAAAATGGCTTAGCATTGGCTATCAATTTTTTCAATTGTATCTTATCTGATTTAGTGACACTATGCTGACTCGTTTGTGGTGAAGTCATGACAGCCCAAGAAGGAAGCTGGCTGATTCATTTCACCCACAGTTTAGTAGAAATACAGAAAAGGAAATGGGTTGAGGCCATCACAACCACCAATGAGATATTTCCTTTTTGTTTTTTTTAATTTATTATATTTGTGTTTTAATTTTATATATCAGCCATTGGTTCCCCTATCCTCCCAACCCTCCACTGCTCCAACTTCTCCCCACCCCCTCCCCTCCATTCCCATCTCTTCCAGGGCCAAGTTTCCCTTGGTGATTCATTTTAACATGGTGGATTCAGTACAGGCAACTCCAGTACCATCCTTCCAGGCTGAGCAAAGTGTCCAGGTTCCTCCTCCTGAAATATCCACTAGCGACCAAAAGAAAGAAGCTGGCTGATTCATTTCAACCACAAATTAGTAGAAACACAGAAAAGGAAATGGGTTGATGGCATGACAACCACCAATGAGATATTTCATCCAGGGGAATTCTTCCTTCTGAAGGATCCACTAGCTACCCAAAAAAGTCATCAAGGAGAGAAACATTTTCAATTACCTCATGCTATCAGGGAGCTTTACATTCAGTTGACTAGATTCTGACCCAAGTCATTTTAGGTTCAGGATCATCCATGAAAAAATGCATTTAATCATTTCACTGATGCTCATAGTCTGCAACAGCCCCTACACTGTTCAAATACACAAAATTTCTTTTGGCACTCAAGACCAATTCTTGACTGTGTCATCTTATAAAATCAAAGAACATGTTAAATCTTCCCAACATACAAATGACAGAGAAAACCCATGTTCATTACAAAGAGGAATTGAGACATAGTGAGGAAATAAAACCAGGAAGAGTAAAACCCTGCAGGACAACAATCAAATCTACTATTTCTGTGACAGACACATTGGGCTTCATTTTTAAAGGGCTTAGATTTCTATCTCCCCACAACCTCCTATTCATCTCTCTCTTTGGTTACTTCTACTCCATTTATGCAGCTAGTTCTCCATGAAAGATGACTTATAGCCTAAGTATCTCCACATCTTATGGTCTCAAAATTCAACCCAAATGATAGAGGTTCTTAAAAAGAAATGACTAAATCTCTTACATAAATTTATGAAGGCACAAACAATTGCAGTAAAGAAATAAAGAAATCAATTAAAGCCAAGAAAAAAAACAAGCAAATAGTTGAAGGAAACAAACACAACTGTTTAAGACCTCAAGTGAAAACAGAAACATTAAAGAAAACAGAAACTGAGGTTATTGCACAAATGAAAAATGTATGACTAAAAACAGGAAGTACAGAACCAAGTTTCACCAATAAATTATAGAAATAGAAGAAGGAATATCAGGCACTAGGGATACAATAGAAGAAATAGACACATCAGTCAAAGAAAATGTTCAATAAAGACATTTCTTGAAAAAAAACAACCAGGTAATCTGGGAAGACGTGTTTCAGGGACTATGTGGGTCCAGCTCTCAATAGCCCCATCCCAGGTTCCAGAAAAAAGTATATAACCAGTGGGTAATTTAATCTTTCATGACAGGAAATGAGTCTACATACAATAAACTTTTTATTCCATACACCTTATTCTTCTGAGTCAGTTTCATTGTCTAAACTCTTATTCTTCACTCTTATCTAGCATCTTTCTTACCTGATTCATTTCTGCATTTATCTTCTTTCACCTATAAATTCTATCTTAATTCTCTCATCTCAGTTCTGCCCATCTAGGTTCTCATCCATCTAGTTCTTTTCCATATTACCTCTTCTCCCAACTCCTTCCTTCTCATCCTGTTGTTCCTTATCTGGCATCTTCCACCTTGTTGCTCTAGTACTCTCTTCTAGCCCTTCAATCTAGTTCTTTCCCATTTCAGTACATTCCTCTCCAGTTCTTAACAGTCTAGTTCTTGTACTCTCTTTTCTCTTCTCTGACCACCCCACTCTGAAAATAAAACTTCTCTTTCATTCCTTTGACCCTTATCTCTCCAAGATATCTCTGCTCCTGCTGTTTCTGGCAAGTGTGCTCAGACATTAGACAACTTGGCTAGGCAGGTTCCATCATGGCTAGATGTACCTTAAGTAGGTATCCTTTAGTTCTGAGTTAATTGTTAAGGTGAATCTAAATCAATGAATAAGACTTTAGAAATGAGAAAGTTAAACTAACTCAGCACATATCCCAGGTCTCCTCAAACAGGTATTCTGGATGCTTAAGTCAGTTTCTAGAGAGTACATATCTCTCTCTGATTAGACACCTTTGTCCTTCTTGGGATGTCCCTGGCTGATAATGATAATAATGACAGAATGGCCTGAAATTAGGGATCCTGTCTAAGTGACTACTCAGAAAATTATCTAAATATTCTTTTGGTCGAGGGAAAATTGTGCCCAGTGAATGATGGAAAAGCTACAAGAGCACATGAGAAATTCATACAGGAAACAGCTAATAATAAAAAGACAATATCACCAAGACTCCTTGACCTCTGGAAGGTCTTTGGCTTCTTCAGATATTAGCTTGACATAATCTGCTTAAATCCTACTTCATATATTTTTATGGTTTTCAGTAATTATGCAGAGACCAAAACTAGGAATGATAAAAATAGAGGAAAGAGATAGAACACAGCTCCAATGTCCAGTCAATACTTCGAAAATTGTCAAATAAATTTTTCTTTATTTAAAGGAAGTCTTGATGTAGGTACAAAGAAGCATGCAAAACACCAAATAAATTGGGCCAGAAAAGAAACGCTCCTTGTCATATAATAACCAAATCAATAATAATACAGAACAAAGAAAAAATATTAAAAGCTGCAAAGTATAAAACCAAGTAATGCATGCAGAAAAATTACAATGAAAGTCACTCACCATGCCCCATCAGTCCTTTGTAATGGAGACCCTGTAGCTCAATGCACTCAACTGCAGTCTATGATCAAGCTACTGCCTAGTCTAATGCCCACTGTATTGTACACAGTGGCCCATCCCCCTGTTGCAGGCCCCACCTCTGTCTGCAGGCCAGTTCCACTGTTCCTCCTCTTCTGGTCTGAAGGAGGAAATCCATTTTCCACACAGATTTCCTATCTATGTTGTGCAATGAACAATTCAATATATGTGGTTCAAACTGGTAATTTAAGAACTCTGTTATGGCATGAACTTGTAAACCAAAATTTAGCATGATGAGTCAGGACATAATAAAGACAGGGATCAAGCCCATCTACAGACAGGGTTCATGTCCACCTCAATGAATGTAGGAGACTTTGACTTAAAACTGATTTTCAAAAAGACCAGAAATGCCCCTGTTCTAGAATTAATATACCTCCATTGCATACCAGGACTTAATGTTAATTGTGACCCTGTAATGTTCTCTTGAGCAGCATGTTAGAGGCCAGTTTTTTAATGGAAGGAGGGGCCTTTCTACTGTTTATAAACCAGGGTTTGCTCCCATGATATAGATTGTAGCTGGTTAATCTTAGGGAACAAATGTGGTGGTGTTGTATTCCCCAAAATATTGTGCCCTCTAATTAAACATAGTGGTTATTCAGTGGTGGTACACACCTTTAATCCCAGCACCTGGCAGGTGGAGCCAGGCAGATCTCTGAGTTCAAGGCCACATTAGAAACAGTCAGGCATGGTGAATCATGCCTTTAATCCTAGAACACAAGCCTTTAATCCCATGAAGTGTCACCAGAAAGAGAAAGATGTATAAGTGAGAGGACCTGAAACCAGAAGCATTTGGCTGGTTAAGCATTTGGGCTTCTAGCAGCAGTTCAGCTGAGACCCATTTTGATGAGGACTCAGAAGCTTGCCATCTGAGGAAACAAGACCACCTGAGAAACTGGTGAGGTGTGTAGGCAGTAGCTTGTTCTGTGTCTCTGATCTTCCAGCATTCATGCCAAAAACTGGCCTCAGGTTTGATTTTATTAAAAAAAAAAACTATTAAGATTCCTCTTACAAAGAAATACTCACATCTTATCATACGAATCTCTACCTGGCATGGTTAGCATACTGCTTATCTTTGAGGTACTTGTGATGCGCTCCTATCTTACATAAATTCTACATTGTGAATTAATGTCTCCTAAGAACAGTAAAGACCACTTACCATCAATTCTATTACCATCAATTCTACTCTTCCATATCACAATTTAGCATTGGAGTGCAACTTTACATAGGAAATACTGTCTACAAGCTCCAAAAATCAATTCCAGTTACATTCTAAATCTTAATGTTAAATGTTCAAAGATTAGATCTTCTGGAAATAAGGGAGAAACCAGGCCTCTTTGACTTTGGAAATCTGTGTTCTGTAGAAACACCCCGTGCATGGTGCCAACATTTCACAGTGATATCAACAAGGACATTTCAAAGCATAGTCCTGCTCCCAATACTCTGCACAGATGCAGCCAGCAGAGTGAATGTATTCAGAGGCAGCCAACCAGCCCCAACAATTGCAAAGACTATGCAGAACCATGCAGGACAAGGCAAGAGTAAGCTGAACTCTGCATGTGACCACTTGTTTCCACCCAGCAAGGGGAGGACTCAACACACTGACTCCCATGACTCAATTGAGCATTCCTTTGAGTCTGGGGATGGCAGCCGTTCACTCCCCATATTGTGGTTTTCCAGCTTGGCCATGCTCTCTGTTCAGCTCCCTGCAGCAACACTCAAGCTGCACAGCAAACAAAACTACTGGTGACAGATTCACTTCTGATAGTTGATGATACACATGGCTCCAGACCCAGAGCTGGAGGTAAACTGGACCACCGCCATGTTGGGAAGTGGAGGTGGGAGGAGCCACCGGCCACAGCAGTTCTTCAGTCTTTCAAAATGGATATTACACAGAGAATCTGGTTAATGTTATCTTTGGGATTTTTAACTACAGAAAAGATTTGATTGTAAAAGCTGTTGATTTAAACAAATATGTAAATTTTGAAGACACCTTGACTTCAAATTTGGATATAGGGATCTATTGCTTTGAAAAAGAGGCTCTGCTTTTATTTTCACTGAAAGCCAGAGGCTATGGATTTGTTCCACATTAAGATACATCGGTTTTGATCAGCCCAGACCACCTAAAAGGTCTCTGATAACAAAATGGCCCAGATGATCCAACATCCAGAATGGTTTCAAGGCAGCTGGCTCAGAGGTTTACCCTGACAGACTACTCCAAAATCCTAAAATTTACTTTGTGTCCCCATAAGAAACAGCGCCCCCACTCCAGCAGTAAACAGTAAGAGAAACTATGCCCAATTTCCCAAAATTCTCAACCTTGCTTTGGAGATGGAATTGGCTCACTCTTTCTCTAAACCCATACAGAAATAAAAAGGGGGTTAAGTGATTCTTGAGTCCCAAATCAAATGAGCCCTCTTATGTGGGACAGAAAAAAACAATAGTTTAATTTAAATCAGGTTGATTATAAATGTGATCTTTCTAAAAAAAATGACATATGATCTAGATATAATAAGATAAAAGGGTAGATTAATGAACTTACTTTTAAAACACAACAACTTGTTTAAAAATGTCTTACATTGGTATAGATTTTAGTCTATTGATACAACTTAAAGTTAATTTTGTTATTCTGTATAAAAATATTTCTACTCTCATTTGAGGTTTTATGTTTATACAACTCATTTAGATTGTAATGGATAATTAAGAAATACAGATCAATTAGTCTTCTATGATAGTAAAACTTCATGTGAAGTTTTCTAGGTATACATACATATATTTCAGGTAGACTAGTAATCTTCAAACACTTCAAAGGTCTACAAAATATGGCACCACCCTGCCCAGAGAAAGAGAGAGCTCTCATTGTACAAAGTGTCAATATTGGACAAAGAATAAATTCAGGAGATAGGGAATCTGAGAACCCTGATTAGACCAACAGTGGCTTTCTGAGAAGCAGAATCTGCCACCCCTCATTGGACCAAGTGAGGCTTCCTGAAACCCTGAATCTGTCAGTTATGACTGGACCAAGATTGCTGATAACCAAGAATGAATCCACGAGGAGATGGGCAGACGTCAAGGCAGAAGTACATACAGCAAAATAATGAGCAATACAGCATCACCAGAACCTAGCCCTCCTCCAACAGCAAGCCTTGAACATCACAAAATGGAAGAAGCAGAAGAAAGCAACCTTAAGTATAACATCATGCAGATGCTAGAGGCTTTTAAAGAAGAAATCAAAAATGAAATTGAGGAAAAGACAAACAAAAATGTGAAGGAAATCAATAAGGAACATAAAATGTCAAACAAAAAATGAGAAGAACACTTTAAAATAAAATTAGAAGAAAAGACAAATAAAGCAGAAGAAAGCAATAAATGCCTGAAAGGAAACCATGATGAAGCAATGAAACAGATGAGGGAAACAGTACAAGGCCTGAAAAAGGAACTAGAAAAAATGAAGAAGATACAAACAGAGGGAATGCTGGAAATAGAAAATCTGAGTAAATGAACAGGAAACACAGATGCAAGATTAAACAAAGAATATGAGAGATAGAAAAGAAGATCTCTGGTGTAGAGCATACAGTAGAGAAAATGGAATCTTCAGTCAAAGAAAATACCTATGCCAAAAAAATTATACCAAAAAATGTCCAAAAAATTTGGGCCACCATGAAAAAACCAAACATACAAATAACAGGTATAGAGGAAAGAGAACAATACCAACTCAAAGGCACAGAAAATATATTCAACAAATCATAGAAAAAAACTTTTAAAACATAAAGAAGGATGTCTATGTAGATACAAAAAGCCTATAGAACACAAGACTAGGCCCCCCAAAAAATCCCTGTTGCCACATAATAATTAAACAACTAAATGTACAAAATTAAAAAAAAAGAATATTAAGAGCAGCAAAGGAAAAAGGCCAAGTGACTTATAAAGGCCAACCCCTCAGAATAACACCTGATTTCTCAATGGAGACTTTGAAAGCCAGAAGGACATGGACAGATATAATGCCGACACTAAGAGACCATGGATTCCAGCCTAGACTAATATACATAGCAAAACTTTCAATCATCATAGATGGATTGAACAAGACATTCCAAGACAAAGCCAGATTTAAACAATACTCATCCACAAACCCAGCCCTACAGAAAGCACTAGAAGGAAAATTCCAAACTAAGGAAGTCAGATACACCCTCCAAAACACAACCAAAAAGGTAACACCACAGCAGTAAACCCCCAAAGAAGAGAAGTACACACACACTACCACCAAAAAATAACAGGAACTATCAATCATTGGTCAGTTATATCCCTTAATACCAATGGATTTAATTCAGCTATAAACCACAATCTACTGAACAGGATTATCTGGACTGCTCAACAAAATTATCTAGATATCTGCAAGGATCATAAACTGCTGACAGAATATAACAAGCAGGAATAATACAGGAACAATGAACCCAAATCCAAATCTGGCAAGGTAGACAGACACTGGGCCCTGTAAGAAGATCTCAGGTGCAGGAGAAAACTTGGCCAGTACACATACTAACTTAGAAGGTTTAGGTGGATCTCATGAGACCTTCTCCTAAGACCAAATACTAGAGGAAACTAGTGACTGTTGAGGGTAAGAAATGATTTTTCCCAAGGATGATTCTCCTAGTTGATTTTTCAAAAAAAAAAATGGTCTACCATGAAATCATATAAAGAGAACAATTAAGAAATGGACTAAGTAGCTCATATTTATTTATCTGCATAGACATATAAATATATATGCTATAGTAATAGCAAAATGAAAACAATTATTTTAAGACAGAGTAAGTGAGGGCATGCAGCAAGCTTTCTTTTGAGCAACCAACCAGCTCCCCAAATCATGATACAGAGACTGCTTAATAGTTATTAACGCTTCCATTCACATGGTTTATGGAACAAAATGTGGATTCTGCCCTTTCTGCACATCCAACACTATGCACACATAAGAAATCTCTGCATATGAGAAATTTCTTTTGTCCCCTAAAACTAAATGTCACCCATATCACACCATCATGGCTGATGGTAGCAGAAAGTTAGTAGCATTCAAATCACATATTGCTGAAAGATGATCCACATCACCATCTTTACTACCAGTTTCTAAATTATTTGTAACATTTATAAGACAAACATGAAAGTGGAGTGCAATGTTCAGAACTTCTAGAAACGAGAAGTTTTCCAAACTGCCGTCCTACTACACACCACAGGCATGCCTGTGTGTGCAACTTGACAGTGATATTTCAAGCATCATATCCTCCTGTAGAGTATTCCCATACTCAGGGAGGCTCAGAGGACAAGGACTACTGCCCAAGTCACCACATGGATGAACAGAACACAGTCTGGCTCATGGTCAATCCAAGTCCCCGCAGAAATCACAACTCAGCAGACCTTTTATGAACATGCTACACTCAAGCTACAACAATGCAGGACAACAAAAATCTACATTAGAGCATGCAGGATGAGCAGGACGATGCTGGACAATTCAGCATGAAGCAAGAATAAGCTGAACTCTGCCTCTGACCACTTGTTTCCACCCAGCAAGGGAAGGATTTAGCATGCTGACTCCAATGACTCAATTGAGCACACCTTTGAGTCTGCCGGGGTGGCAGCACCTCACTCACCATATTGTGATTTCCCAGATTGGCCATGCTCTGTGTTCTGCTCCCTGCAGCAACACTGGAGCTACACAGCAAACAAAATTACTGGAGACAGATTCTCTTCAAAGCCAAGCCTGAAGCTGGTAGCTGAAAGGACCCTACACAACTTCTGATTGGCAGGTAGACTGGAGTACCTGATTGGCTAGTGATGTCTGACTGACAAGAACATCTCCCAATATGGTTACACTATGGTTAGGCACAGAAC
Organism: Onychomys torridus; assembly: GCF_903995425.1. Lineage (NCBI taxonomy): Eukaryota > Metazoa > Chordata > Mammalia > Rodentia > Cricetidae > Onychomys > Onychomys torridus. The sequence continues at coordinate 602 of NW_023411718.1, read as the reverse complement.
AAAGATTCCTAACCTTTCCTTCCAACCTAGACCCAGACCTTTTCTGGACCACCAGAGATTTGCATTTCAATAGCACTAGCCCCTGACTATAGTAGCAGACAATGAGATTTTCCTGTTCTCCATAGGCACTTCCTCATCATTCTCCTGGACACAATGTGGCTAGCTAGCTTATACAACCCACTATGCTGTGCAGGTTGGAGTAAATCCCTGTCATGCTGGGGGAAGAATACCCAGAATATTTACAACTAAAGAGAGATTTAAGAAAACAAAAGGAGATGTTTGTTATTTGGCTTCAACTGAGGTCTGGTGAATTGAATGGACTTTTTACCTGCTTGTCACAGGGACTTCAGACAACCTGGAAAGAAAAGCAGGAACTAGATCCCAAACAAGATAATAGGCCTTTCTCCCATCAGAGAGCTGGAATGTGGCTCCATTGCTTAAGGAGTTTTCAGGAATGAAAGTCAGTGCAAATTGTTGGCAAATGAAATAATAATGTATAGTCTTCATGGAAAATTAAGTACTTACAGAATAATAAAGCTATGAAAAATGTCTTTATAAACACCATTGTTTAGCCAGCACATCTTTTCTCAGTGGGCAGTGAA
>NW_023411717.1:297622-356883 GCF_903995425.1 Onychomys torridus | reverse complement strand
AACTGACGTAGGATAAGGTCTCCTGGAAGTAGAGATGAGGCTGAACAAGGATGGATTTTGTTTTCTGACTCAATAATTTCCTTTCCCAGCAGTGTATCTCTCTTTGTGAAGCTTGGAAAATACAGTGTCAGTAGCTATCACCTTGTAGTAGACTAGTCAGAGATAGCTCAGGTGAAGACAGATCATGTGAGGACTTTCCTAGGCCAGGTCCAGATGCCTGTAGCCCTTTACAGTCACCACACTGAAAACTAATCAAGGACCCGTGGGGTGACAGACAGGAACTCTGAAACTTGGGAAGCTGAAACAGAAAGAAAAGCACGCCTGTCTCTGCCCTCGTTGCTCTGCTGTATGTAAGCAGAGACTTGTACAATTACCTCTATCAAGAATGCATTTCCCTACCTTGAGAATAGAATAATATTTGCATTTTGAGACCTTGTTACTTACAGGCAGAGATGCCAGAGCTCAGGTTCTCAGAGTCTTCCATAAAGTCTTCTAGAAATATCTTCATATGCTCACATAGAGTGTAAATCTATGAATGAACATCATTTGCCCTATGATACATAAAATACGTTATTTAATAAGAAATAATGCTACAGATTATCAGATTTAAAAAATGAAAGATTTAAAAGGATATATTTTATACCACACAAAATACTATATTATAGCTTAAAACAAACAAGAAAATGAAATTTATGTTTCTTCCTTGAATCCCCAGGACAAAGCGCTTCAAATATACTTCAGGAAATACTGTCATTTACATAACACCTCTGGGTGGTGACCATGCAAAATTAGCTCTCATTGCTTGGTAACAGAGCAGAAGGTAAAGTAGAAACTGTGATTTGAAAGAAAGTTTTCCACTACATATTTAATGCTCAGGGATTTCACTTTTCGATCATTCAGACATTCAAGACCCTCTCTGGAGATCTCTTACACATGCAATATTAGGTGCCTGGATAATTACTTGAACAACAGGTATCCTATAAGTCCTTAAATCAGTTGACAGATGCCTTCTCAGTACATTGGAGAGTCCCATTCAATAGAGAGGCCTGATATGGAAGATCTGCTGCCTCTTGATCATTCCCTGCTTTCCAGTTGGAGGAAGACAAGGAGATGTTTTATGTAATTACTGGTATTTGAAAACTGTTCAAAACTCAACATAGGTTTGCATAATCTTTAACATAGAATTGGAGGAATCATGCCTGCCACAATATTGTAGCTAAAAGTTTTCCTGTGTCCCGCCTGGCCCACAGTCAGGACAAATCTTTCTCACCTGCCAGTCCTATTAACCAAATGGATGTATACATGTCAGGGAAGGAATGTCTGCTAGAAAAGCATGAAATGTTATTGTTCTGAGATATAAAGAGTCTTCTTACTGAATCAAACTCTTGAGTTTACCAAGTACCACAGGTCTCCATGCTGGGTGTTATTCATACATTTATCAAAAAGCCCATGCTCTATAGAAGTATGACCACCAGCTACCCAATGGACTGTGAGAGATGATGCTCTATCAGTGTAGATCACATTCTGTGAAGACTTTAGAATGTAGGTCAAAGTACTGAGAATAGAGAGGCAGTAAATATGAGACTAGAGAATAATGCAAAATACCTGAACCTAATCACAATTAACAGGTAAATAATTCAAAAGCATTTTTAACCAGTTTACAGAAATTAAACTTTTTTGACATTAAATTATGATAAAAATAACTCTGACGATCTCACAAACTAAAACTTTTGCTGGATCACACACCCAGAGTCAACGATACACTTTGAGGTCATCTCAGACTGTGATCATAATGACTACTCAGCCTGTTTGGCTTACCTGCATTTAAGAGAATACTGTAACACCTAACATTACATACCTTGGATTTCCCATATAATCAGCTGTTGCAACCTAAGCTACTGCATAGCTCTAAACTAATTTTACATACTTTCCATGTTCCTGACTCAACAGTGCATTTGCATATGTATGTATGTGTTATGATTATTATTGGCTAAAACACAAATTGTAGATTTAAATAAATTTTACAAAATAAGTATTATGAGTTGCTGAAGACAACATATACAGATATTGTTTAATAAAATGATGTTTATAGTACTCCTTAGTAATTTGGTCTGCTGAGATAAGTTATTAATCACTAGTAAATCTCAGTTAAAGATTTCTATCAAATATCCCTTATTTTCCCCCATGTGGTGCATTCTGTGCTGTTCAATAAATACAGAGCAATGATCTTTATTAAAGATTTATATACCATCTAACACACACACACACACACACACACACACACACACACACACACATGAGAGAGAGAGAGAGAGAGAGAGAGAGAGAAAGAGAGAGAGAGACTCAGAGAGAGAAATAGAGAGGTGAAGAGGAAGAGACAGAGATAGATACAGAAAATCAGACTCCTACAAGACAACATAGGAAAACCAAGTAGGGGTTCCATATCTGGGCTTGTTCTTGGTTAAATGACATCAAAGGGAAGTGCTTTTCTTTCTTTAATGTTATGTGAAAACATAATTAATAAGTCTGAGTTTACTACTAATGTGTTAAAACCAATACATTTCCATGTTGTGTGAGGAATCGCCAGTACATTAACATACCTATATTTGTATTTTGTGTAAGTAACATTTAATCCATTTGTAAAGAATTTCATAGCATTGAGTGTGGGTGAAAGATTTCCTAAACTCATAAAAGGGAATCTGGAAGAACCTTTGTTGAGGGTGTGAATTTGAATATCTCTGTCATCAAAAGCAACAGGAGCCTGACATCTCCGAAAAGCTCCTCCCTCACTTGGTTGGGTGGTGGAAAGGTCCCAAAGGAAAGGAAAATTTGGACATCTTGGGTCAACAGAACCAGTAGGTGGCTCTCAGGAGCAGGAGTACTATGTCCTGAAAGCTTCCACCAAGTGATAATTTTTTATTTCCTTGTTTCTCTTTCTGTATCTGGTCCAGATTTGTTCTAGTTCATCTTCAATTGCAGGGAAAGAGCAGGGCATTCCATGTAGTGCACCATGCCTCTGCCTTCTCTCTGGCTCTAAAAATGCTCTCAATGATAGGATTCTCTGTCTCTGGCACTTCCTGTACATTCACAGCAGATGGGAAACTTTCATAAATGAATTTGGGACAAAGCATAATTATGATAAACTCATTAGCAATAGACTGTTACTAAGAGATGTTCATGGCATCCTGATCATGTGACTGATTCATGATCTTGGGGAAAATGATGATGTATTTTGCTATTCTATAGGATGAGTTATAGTAAAACATTTAATTCTTTGGAACAAGATTAGGCTAGCCATCCAGTATCACAAAAAGGAAAAAGAAGTCCCAGAAAAATGTTTATCTACTAAATCTCTTGTATCCTCTGTGCATACTTCCTTCTTTACATTAATATATTAAAGATCCTTAAGTACAAAATGCCTTAAAGAAGCTTCTCAATCAGGAAACTATTAACTGTGTTTCTAGTCACTAGAGAAATATGGTGAATCTTGTCCATGAAATCCTCCATTCACCATATAAATTATCTCAAAAATTGTTACAGAGAAATTATTTGAGAGTCTTTTCACTATAGGAAAAAGAGATGTTTTGGCAAATATGTATGAAACTACACTCTGCCTGGCAAGTCCTTATGAAAACTTCACACCATGCCTCAGTTTAGACGGAGGCTTCAGTAATGGATAGACGAATGCCTCTGCACTGCTGCTCATAACCAAAGGCAGGGACCATGACAACCTTTATTACCATCAGTTTATCAGACGAAGAAACTTCCAAACAGTGGCCCAACAGCTTACTAGCCCTCACATGGTTGAGAGCCAAAGCAGGAAAGCTGCTATAATGGCTTGGAATAAAGGTCCTGATATTAATACTCTCATAGGAATGTTTTCCACTATAGACGAAATCTACAGAGCCCTTTATGACTTTGTCCATCATCTGCAACAAGTTAGAGCAACAGGCAGATAATAAAGAAGCTGCTTCAACCTTGTCTCATATATCTGCTTATTAAAATTAACTGTAAAAAGCTTAATTGTGTAGTTGTTAATACATCACACACAATTGCTGATTTTATAGAAGCAGGCCAAAATAATTGCCCAGAGGAACACAGGGCACAGATTCTGACTGTGTTATTGTGGCCTCATATGTACATCAAATGGGAAGGAAAAGGTCATTTACAAAACTAATATAAACTAAAACTTGCTAATCATCCTCAGAGTAGTAAGCCTCCCTCTAAAATACCTGTAAATGTAAGATGTATTTTCTTTGATTCAGTCTATGTGGAAAGTGGTGAAAAAGAGAATTCAATTTCAGGAAACAGAGGAATGAGCACCCAGGGCTGCTGAAGACAGGATCAGGTCTCTACATTCCCAGCTACAAATCCCACTGCTTTTTCCCCAGTGCTATGTGAGCAGGAGCTCAGACTGTTGACCAAAGTAGCAGACTCTACACCAGGAGATTCTACAATATGACACTCAGCTCCATCCCTAATCCTAAAATAGTAAGTGATTTGAGTACTACCTCCAAAAGCAATTCATGATCAGATGTATCAACAACTAGAGACATAAAATTATATTTCATAGAAAAGGTTAAAGCACCTACACCAAAATCTGTGAGGACCCTTCCAACAAACTGCCTATGTTTGATTTAGGGAAACTGAATTGGACTGTGAAAGGGGCTTTGCTTGTGTTAATTTGTCTATTACTGTTCTAATTAAATATTGCAGTTTATTGCCAGCTACTCCAGAATCAGTTCCAGTAAAATAGATTTGAAATATTGATATCATAATGCATTGCCACAGTTTGTCCTGTTTTACTTTGTTAGAAAGTAATCATGTCAATTGTTCTGTTCACTGGTAAACAGCTGGTCAAGGTATGGTATATTCTAAGAGCATCCTATATCAGCATTACTTTATTCTCAGCATTTTCCCTTTTGAAAAGTTGACAAAGACCCCATAAGATGTGAAATGACAGACAAAGGGACACTCAGAATGATTATTTTTCAGCAAGTTTCCAGGCTAATCTTCTCTGTCATCTCAGTCCCAGGGCAGCTTCCTGATCCTCCACAGTTTCTGACACACTCAGGATGTGGGTTGCAACACTGTGTCTTTCGCACAGTAATAGACCCCAGAATCCTCAGATGTCAGGCTGCTGAGCTCCATGTAGGCTGTGCTGGAGGATGTATCTACAGTCAATTTGGCCTTGCCCTGGAACTTCTGATTGTGCTCAGTATTACCATCTGCAGGATCAATCCATCTAATCCACTCCAGGCCCTGGTCAGGCCTCTGCTTCACCCAGTTCATATAGGTGTCAACAATGTTGAAGCCTGAAGCTTTGCAGGACAACTTCAGTGAGGAACCAGGTTTCCCTAGTCCAGGACCTGACTGCTGCAGCTGGACCTGGGAGTGGACACCTGTGTAGAAAGAAAGGCAGAGTGGATGTCATTGTCACCTCAAGCCCTGTTCCCTCATCAGGTTTGGAACTGGAAAGCCCCTTACCTTTAGTTACTGACAGGAGGCAGAGGATGATCCAGCTCCATCCCATGGTGACGACCTGTGTGCTCAGGGAGTGTAGAGAGGACACTGGTCATATGTTGTTCTATGATGTGGACATCTCTGTATTTACCACCATAGCCTCAGTAATTTGCATATTCATGAGCAGGGTACTTCTTAGATAAGTACCTAGTCCAGCTAGAGAAAGAGGTAGAGAACACCTGGGTCAGGCAGCAGGATGCTGAGGGCCAAGTCCTAATCCTCTCTGAGGAAATGTGTAACATGCTTTTTTTCTGAGCCCTGTTCAGATGCTGAAGATGTAACAACAGGACCTAAGCTCTCAATAGATTTCAAGCCCGAGGCAGATGCTCTAGTTTGTGACCAGGCAATCAGATTGATTTACAGATGGTGATTTTAATGATGATGATGATAGTGATGGAAAATTTTAAAACAAAGAATCCTTCCCTTGAAGGACACAAGGTCTGACAGGAATCACTGCAGTTATTTCCTCAAATCTATGTCACTCTCCTGAGAATGCTACAGAAACAGAAATGACACAATTTGAAGGCCCTCTTAAGTCATCTTGACAACAGTTTATTTCACAAAAGAAAGAGTACCTCAATTAAAAACTAGGACCTAACAATCTTTTCACATGGAGAGGCAGTTTCATGGCTCTTCATTCTGAGTCTCACCCCAAATCTGTGTAGAGTGATGTGTTCTGGGGAAGAGGCAGGAATGGAGGGATGGAAGGACATGAAATTGGGGCCCTAGAATGTTGTGTGTTGATATCTGTCTGTGTTTGGGTATTCACAGGCATGGGTCCTTTATTAAAGGAGGGCTACATGAAACACATCCCACAGAAGATAAACAATAAATACAAACACAGTAGTTTAAAATTGTAAAACATTATTCACATAGAAATGATGTTCTGTGGAATTAATGCAGTTTTATTTTTCACCACAGGGTATCACACCTCTTGTTTGCATGGATCAGCATTAAATTTCATCCTTGAAATCAATTTCTTAAGTTGAATATCTGGATTCAATATTCATAAACTTTGTTGTGCCTTCTAAAGTTATCAACATTGCATTATAAAGTTCTCCATGGAGCACATGACATTGGCTCTGAGCTGAGCTTTCCCTGTTGATTTGTAAAAACATTTGAATAAAATGGTGTTTTTCTGAGAATTTCTTACCTGAGTACTGTACCCATCAATAGCCACACTCATATCCATCCCTCACTCCATCTCAAGTTTATTACTTCTGCACCTTTAATTAATACTTTTACAAGTGTGTATGTTTCTCTCTGTGTGTGGGTGTGTGTAACATTTGAGGACAGTTAATATTATGTAAGATTGAATCAATTCCCAGTGCTGCGCAGGTGGACAAGAACCTGAGACTAGGTAGACTAGGGGAAAACCAAATACTACTGTTCTGCAGGAGGAGTGGGGATGAAAGATTTTGTAATGCTAGGCAGTCTGGCAGCACTTGGATGCAAGGAAAGAGTAACCCAAAGACTTGCTCAAAACTCGTGGTTAAGTACTGAGGAAAGGAACACCAAGACTAACAATTATTCTCTTTGCATAAGGAGTTTTCCTAGTCACCTTGCATGCAAGAGTCAGAGAGCAGAAGTTTTACATTAATGAACTTGTTCCACACATTTCTGTGCTGATGTTAATGTGAGCACATGTTTCTGAAATAATTGGGTCAGTTTCATGGGTAGAAATGATTTATCATATATTAAATCAATGTCTAATTCCTAGGATATGACCAACTTTGCTGCTGTATTACTATTAACAAAATTTCTTCAACAACCCAGTTTGTCTTCATGATATTTGACGTGTAGGTTCAAAGATATCCATTTATCCTCGACTTCACATTCATACTTCTCTCTAGTCCTTATATCCTGCCTTATAATTACAAGCCTGTCTCAGAACACTGACTCACAGTGACACAAGGCCATCTTCTCTCTTTGGGACATAGGAGTGTCACAGTCATCCACCCTGCTCTATTTAAGATGTATTTAGTGATTACAGATGTTGATTCATGAAATTTTTCAAGATGAATGAGCTGCAGAGCTTGTTTATAACTTATGCTGGAGGACATTCTAGTGATCTTCAGAGACGTATCCAGGAGAGCAGAGATGCTGAAAGCCAAGGGAAGCACCTCCTGCACTCTGAAACAGGAATGGCTGTTCCTCTACAGTGGGAAGAGAATATTGTCAGGGGGGTATTTCTCAGTGTTCTGACAGTCCACAGAACATCATGTCAATTCTGACAAGTGATAGAAGAGAAGACATGCATCAGACTGGTCTCAGCCCCTTCTATCCAGTAGCATTAAGTGTATCTGATTCATGACCTATATATTAGAGCAAAATATACATGAATAGCCTGAATTTATGTAGTACGTATTTTGGTATTAATATTTTAGCTATTCTTCAGACATGTAAACCCATATGCACACGTGTCCCTACATAGTGCTACCGACTTTTCTCATTCCTGAAAGCATACTCAAAATCCATCCTTCTTCCATGAAAATGTTCAGGTTCTGAAAAGCTTTACCTACACATGCCATGTCCAAGAATGTGAGGACTTCAGAAATGGAAAGGTAGACATGGGGAGATAAAGCTGTTGAAGCACACATATCCACCACACAGGAGGATCCTTGTTAAGAGATCTACCCTCTCCCTTCATTCCATTAATTGCATGTAAATGCAGCATGGGAAATACCTTGAGACACTGTGTGTATTTTCTTGGTTTCTATTTTCATTGGAATGTGCATATATGGTTTTGGAATTTTTTTTGTGAGTACCACAGTGGTTCATCCTCTTTCTGTTGACCCCTTTATCTGCATGTTTCATGAATTCATACATGGATACATGTAAGGCTACATCTGAGTTTAAGAAGCACTGTGGTTCTCTGACATCAGGTGCTCTGCCCCAGGTATAGTCTGCTGAATGTACTCAAGACTTTGTTCTCTCCTGTGGTGACCTTACTGCAAGTGGGAACAGCTAGAGCTGGATCCAGCTGTCCCCAGAGAGGATTGACATCAGGAGGGGCATTGATGATAGTTTAGGAACAATTTAAAGTCAATCTGTGAAACATCCAGTCAGCATCTCCAGAGAGCCAAGAGTCATTTCTCCCTGCAGCTGAGCTCTGTGAGCCCTTAAATTTCATGGATGTTACTCTTTAAGTGAAACAATGTAACTTCAGTGTAAACCAAGATAAACCAACCTGGAGGGGAGCTCTTGACTAGCAGGGGGCACAATGGAACCAAGAATCCCCAGTAAAGAGGTGAGGTTGTTGTGGATGACTCTGTATCCTTTGTGGTTTCCTTTATTGAGTCTACTAGCTGACACACACTGTTGTGATTGACATGTGGTGTTTCCATGCACAAACACAGTAAAGATTCTTTCTTAACATCTTTATTGGTTAATATTTTCTCGTTTATTTTATTCAGTTTTCATTTAGTTTTTACAATTAAAAAATTGATACAATGTATTCTGATCACTGATTCCCCAGCCCCTACTCCTCCCAGATCCTTGCAATGTCCTCTCCTACCCAACTCCATGCTCTTTCTTTTCTCTGTAAGAGAAAATCAAAAAAGACAAAACATACTTTAAAAATGGAATTACAACAAAACAAAAATAAAACAATAAATATTGCCACACACAAGCCCATACCAAACCCTATAAACACAGCTCTGTAACAATGTTGTATAAGCAAAAGAAAAGTGAAACAAAAATGCACAATGTGATATGACAGAAAATATCCACAAAAATACCATTGAGTTCATTTTGTGTTGTCCTTCTACACCTGGGATTGTGTCAATCCTTCAGTGTGGTTGATATATCCAATGACACTCCATTAATTAATCTTATTTTTTCGTTAATTGTAGAAACTTCTTTACTAAGGGTGAGAGGGCCAGTGTTCATGTCCCTCTCTTAAACCTGAGACTTCATCTGGCATGGCTTGGTTTAGTCTTTGTGCAGATTTTCATAGTCTCTGTGGGTTCACAAGAGTATTATTCCTGTTGTATCTAGAAGATAATTTCTTTGGAGTTCTGCACCCCCTTCTGGGTCCACAATCTATTCAGATTTAAATTCTCAGAAATAAGATCTCTCTACAGAGTTATCATGGGCACTAAGAGCAATGACAATGTCTCATACTGTTTTCAGGACCTGTGGATCCACTCTGTCCATTAAGTCACACAGCATTACCTTGTGCCTGGAACTGAGATGTACAATTAATAACTCCTTACTTTGAGGAATAGCTCTGTCACCCTTGCAGGAACCTGGAATTAAACTAAAGTTAAACTAAAGAAGAAATCACATCCATGTACTTGACACTCAGCTTTTTTGTAAGGACAATCTCACATAACCATAGAGAACTATCAGAATCAGACCACAGAGACAGGACTAATAACTATCCTGAAATTCTAATCTAGATATCTCCAGTTTTGCATGCACTTCTCTTAAAGTTATTATTTTTGGTAAAAATAATGTATTGATAGATACATAAAACTTAACCACAACCTGAATACAAAATTATTCCATCAACACAAATACAATCTCAAATGTAAAACTAGACAACTATAATCTGTTCTTTATTTATATACTTTTTGTTACAGAAATAGCATTGTAATTTAGTGTCTCTTTACTGCACAAAGCTCTTTCCTTGGTTCCCAGGGTGGCCCTTTGTTTTGCTGTGCCACATGTATTCTATGTCCTCTGCAGACTATTTATTACTTACATTGTTATATCCTAGATTTCTACATAGCTTCCTTTTAACTTAATATTTGTTTACCTTACTCCAATCCTCATTTCTCCATTTCCCAACACCACATTATGTTTGAACATTTAGGTCTCTATTATTTACCCTATCTGCTTTCGTTTTTTCAATGTTTAATATATCCTCTCTCTAATTTTCCAAGACCCTAGTGACACATTTCTAGTCTCTTGGCTTCTACAAATTAAATTCATAAAACTAAACATTCAAACTGACAACTACAAAGGATAGAAAATATGAAGCTTTTGTCTTTCTACATCTTGGAGATCTCACTCGGCATATTTTTTCCAGGTCCATTCACTTTCTCTATATTTCATGATTCATCATTTACCACTGAGAAATATTCCATTATTTATATGTTCCAATTTTCATTATCTATTTATCCTGTGTTGGAAGCCTAGCTTGTTTCCATTTTCCTGCTACTTTGAACAGAACAATGATAGAGATGGATATACAAGTGTCTCTATACTAAGATGAAGAGTCATTTAAGTACATTCTGAGGGGGTATATCTGAGACAGATGCTATTTTATTTAATATTTTTTAGTGAAAACTCCAAACTTATTTCCAAAGTCACTTCACTAGTTTACACTCCCATCAAGCATGAACAAGGATTACCCTCTCCCACATCCATGCATTCATTTGTTGATGTAGTGGATAGCCATCCCAGCACTGACCAGGAAGTTCCAACCCCCATTGAGGCTTTGGTAATGGTCACGCCCACAAGGAGGGTGGAAAAAGGGAAGATGGGGGATTGAGAGGAGGTCGTGCCCTTGGTTCTGGGACCCTGGACGCTGGAGGGAAACCGAGCAGAGTTCTCCAGAGAACACCGCCGGACTGCACTATACCTTTGCCAGACCCTGCAACCAACCCCTTCATTGTAAGTTACCCCACAAAATAAACCTCCCTTTTAACTATGTGGAGTGGCCTAAATAATTTCACCAATATGTTGTCATATTTTTTTGATCATGGTTATTCTAACTGAGATAAAAATGTAACATTAAAGTTGTTTTAATCTTCATTTCGCCATTAACTAAGATTGCAGGATGCAGAGAAGCCAGCCATGAAATGAACAGGAATCTCTCCCTGCTGACTAGATTTCCTAGTGCCTGAAGGTACTGTACAGCCATCAGGGAGAGAAAAGACATGAATGATCTTATGCAGTATTAGACATTGCAAGCTACAATATCAGCCTCAGGTAAGTTGTATCCACTAGTGCCTGACTGCTATGTAGTGACCAACTGCTTTCTAATTAAATTTGTGTCCTACTCTGTAGCAAAGAACTCATCCCAGGTATACATGTTCAAATACTCATCCATATGGAATAAATCACCCCAGTAAACCTAATTACCTTTCTAATGGTTATGTAGTCAAACTGCCTTATAATACTTATGTTTATACCTAATAGATGAGTGATTCTCTCAGCCCTGATCACAGAAGGCTCTGTGTGCTGTGTCATGATTAATATAGATATTCATGACTGGTGAAAGGGCTGAGAATGGGTGACTGAGTACTCATGAATGAGTCATCTTTATCAACTGGTGAGTAAACTGCAAAAACTCTGGGTTTGGTGTCCCAGGTTTTGGCACCAAAATGTTAGTAAATTGATGTCTGAAACTGCAAAGAGACAGTTCAGTCCTATAAGGCGAGATATCCCAGACACCTCGAGCTACTTATAACAAGAGCTCTGCCCTGAAAGTGTCCTGGACACCTGAAGCTGTTTAGCACAGCTGTGATGGCTTGGACTGCAAAGGAACAGCCCAACCTTGCAAAGGAAGGTTTTCTGACTTCTTGGGAGAGTTGGGCCTGAACTTGCTTCTCTTTGGGAAAGTCAGGATATACCTGCTGTGATGGGGGGTGGTTTCCCTGAAGGACACAACAATCCTGATCCTCTCCTGGAGAGCCATAATCTCTGGTTCAGTGTTACCAGCTCTTTCCTGCTCAGTCTACTATTGGACATCCCAGCAAGGTTCTTCTGTTTACCAGTCAATGAAGGTCTTCACCCAATACTCTTTTTAGAAAGAGGTTTATTTGGGAAGGAGGAGTCCAAGAGAGTAACTGCCTATACCAGGGTGGAGAGAACAGCTCACAACTAACCAGGTAGGGCAGCTTATATAGGATGTCTAGGGGGCAGAGTCAACTGTGACTGGCTAGTTTATTTTCTGCCCAGGGATTGGCCAGTTTTGTGAGCAAGGGGCAGAGATGGCCCTGATTTCAAGGCCAAACTGTGTTTCTTTCACTGGCCTTTCTTGGATTTTTGACACTACCTCTAAGGCCGGGGCGCAAATTTATTCACTGACTCTGATTCTAGGTGCCAAGAGTGTTTCTTTGGTACTGGTTTCAGAGTCAGGGCATGATTCTTGGTTCATTTCTCTGGCCCAGGTCCCAAATACAGGCTGTGTTTCTTTGCCTGGTCCTAGGCCCTAGGGCCAGGATTCTACTGTCCTGCTCTGTGATTGGTTGATTTCACAAATCAGTTTTACAGGGGCAGAGGTGGCTCTGATCTTAGCTAAACTGTGTTTCTCTCACTGGCTTTATCTGATCCATGCTTTCCTAATTCTGGGCTCCGGGGACAGGGTGGGTTTCTCTAGCCAGCCCCTTTTCCCTACAAACCTCTCATTCAAAACATAACAATCATCACATAAAAGGAATTGGGAAGTATGTAAGATGCAGTATATTGGGTGTATAGGAATGGAATGATGTCTCCAGCATTTGAAAAGTTCTCATTGCACACATAATCTCATAGCAGCTATAGTTACCAGCAGAAGAACTGTACAAAATCAAGCCAGTCAAATTATAGCATGTGAGCCCAGGAGAGAGCTGAACAGGTAAAGGTGCCTCCTGGCAATCTTAATTACACCAGTTTATTCATTGGACCCACATGGTAGAAATAGAGAGTTGAATTGCATAAGTTGTATTATTAATTTCAGATACAATTTTTAGTATATGTGTTTCTTGTCTGCTTTCACCCCTGAACATAGTGTTACAATTTTCTAAAATATTACTACATGGATGGAAGGATTTCCTGAGGGCCCACACTAAGCTGAGGGTCCATTGGCATTTGATTACTGATTGGGAAAATATAATCAATTTTCTTTGGAAGATTTCTGGATGTTTCCTATGAACTAATAAATGACCTGCTTATGTGTATAGAGATAATACTAATTTTACTCACTGTGTTATCCGTTAATGAAAGAAAGGAGGTCAAGAATTTGGGAGAGCGAATTATTGTCAGGTCCCAACAAGGGCCAGAGGTGCATAGTGGGGGTAGGTACTATCATGATACAGTTAATATATGAAATAAAATTCCAAAGGATAAACAAAATCCTTAAGGAAAACAAAACAATAATGTACATATGTTTAGAATATTTATACAAGTGCATGAACTGTGCATATTTCCCCACGCCTGTACTCTTTCTTCCCTCACCCTCCCTTGTCACTCTTTACTCTACTGGACAGTTTCATTTACACGTCATTACATATTTGCATACATAGTTGTATGTAACTATGCAGTATCTAAGAACCACTAAGAGAGATCCATGTAGTGTCTGTGTTTCTGAGATGTTCTTAAGTAATACATGTATCTCCTGTTGTATCAATTTTCCTAAATGTGATGTAATTTCCTCACTCTTCTCCGATGGAATATGTCTCTTGTGTTGTGTGTATAACCATGTCTTCTTGATGCAGCCCTCAGCTGACAGCTATACACCTTATTTCTATACTTTGTTATTGCAGACAGTGCTACAATAAACATTGATGTACAAATATTTCTGAGACACATTTTTGATAATCTCAGTCAAATTTTTTTGTATACAACCTCCTGGAAAGGCAAATATTAACTGTATGTATCTAAAAACAGGCCACTAATTCTCATAACTCAGCATTTTTTCTTTTTTTTTAGATTTCTAGTGACCATCGTCATGATCACAAACACTTTTTGTAAATCAGTCTGATAACCTTGTCACAAAAGGAGCAACTGTTTCAGGCCTGAAATCCATTGAATGCTTAGGTCCTGCTATAAAATCCACCATGCCTTTACAGGGCTGAGGGAAATTGTATGGGATGCATTTTCTCTGTCAAGTTTCAAACTTGGCCCTCAGCATCCAAGCGTCCTTTACCTCCTTCTCCAGCTGGACTAGGTTTATTTTTTTTTTTTTAAAGAAGTCTCCTGGTCATGAATATTCAAATTATTTGAGCCTCTGGTAGTAAATACAGGAATGTCCACACCCCAAAAAAATATAATCAGTGTCCTCTTCATAGTTATTGAACACACAGACCCTCATCATGGAATGGAACTTGATTATTCTCTTTTTTGTGGCAGCATCTACAAGTAAGTGGAACCCCCAGTTCCAACCGTGAAAAGGATACAGGAACTGAAGAGAAAATGACATCCACTTTGCCTTTGTTTCTGTAGGAGTCCACTACCAGGTCCTGCTGCAGCAGTCTGGAGCAGAGCTAAGAAAGCCTAGGTCCTCAGGGAAAGTGTCCTACAAGGCTTCTGGCTACATCTTGGCTATCTATGATATGCACTGGGTGAAGCAGGCATCCGGACAGGTCCTGGAGTGGATTGAAAATATTTGTCCTGGAATTTGTGGTACTAACTACAACCAGAAGTTCAAGGGCAAGGCCACACTGACCACAGACAAATCCTCCAACACAGCCTACATGGAGGTCCGCAGCCTGACATCTGAGGACTCTTCTGTCTATTACTTTGTGAGACACAGTGTTGCAACCCACATCCTGAGTGTGTCAGAAGCCCTGGAGGAGAAACTGAGATGACAGAGAAGACTAGCCTGGAGACTTTCCCAGAAATAATCATTCTTGGTGTCTATTTTCTGCCTACTTGTCACACAGACCTCTATAGTGCTTTTGTCAAATTTGCAAAAGGATATCTAATAATAAAGTGATGATGACATAGGATGCCCTTAGAGTCCACCATACCTTCTCAATTTCTTCACCAGTAACCACCACCATCGACATGTTTCTTCTTTAATGAAACCATAAAATGGAAAACTCTGATGATGCAGTATGATAAAAATATCTCTGGATTCTGTGGTGGGAGCATTTGTTGGAATATCTAGGAATAAAGTATAATACAAATTTGACCTGTCAAATCCAAATCACCAACAGCTGGGCAGACAAAACCTCTGTTCATAGTCTTAAGTCTTAAATTGTCTTAGGTGTATTTTCAAGTCTAGCTGTGTGGTCAAGCAGTTGTTCCAGTTTCCTAGAATTTAAGAGATATTAATATCATAATGCACTGCCATAAATATAATTCTTGTAGGTTGGACAAATTTATTACTAAAATCGTTTTCAGAGAACTCATTTATGAGCTTAGTTACACACATGTTAATTGAGGTTGGTTCTGAGATTATACCTTAATTTGTGGTCCCATATTTTCTGGTCCGAGTCTCGGTATCCTGCCTACAGTCACTATATTTACAGAACATGGACCTACACTGATACAGCATCAACTTTCACAGTACATTGCATACTGGGTGGTCATCCATGTTCCACAGAGCTCTTCGCTTTTGATAATAGGAAAATAACAACCAGCATGGGAAGTAAACAAAGAAACTGGGTCTGTGAGAATGAGCAGATAGAGAGAAGTCTAGAGCCTCCACTCTAGGTTCCTTCTCTAGTGTCTTTCCACGCTCCAGTCCTGCCTCCTCCCCAGGACATGGCACTTCTGTACTGATTCACAGCAAGAATCAATATGAAGAGCCTTGGAACTGCCTCTATATGATAAAAGATTCTCATGTCCTAGGTTTCCAGTTGAGGAATTCATACTACTATGAGGTAAACTGTCCTCATGGTGACTTAGAGGGCTTTTGAATCATAACATTTCTGTTTATGCAGCATTCCCATGAGAGTGACATAGATTTTAGGAGTGTTCTCTATCAGATCTTGTATCCTTCAAGACAAGAGTTCTAACTGACATAGGATATGGTCTCCTGGGCTTGTATGTGGCTAACTGAGAAGAACAAAGTCTGGGTAGTGTCAGTAAGCATCCCTGCTGACCCATCTCTGTACCTGCTTCTCGGGCTATGCACAATTATATTGTGTTTTTCCTCTTTCACTATTCTACATCAACAACTATTTGTTAATGGTTTGGATGAGGAACCACAGATCAAAAGTTATTGTAATATTAACAACTTGAAGGAAAAGGAACCCATGTGTTCTGAAAGTCTTATTGCCCATTGTACCCTAAGGGTTCAGTGCCTCGTTTCATACTCAGGTTCAGGGTTTGTTCTTTCTTTCCAGTGTTGTTACAACTTTGTGTTAAGATCATATTTCATGGTATGGACACATTTTTTTATATAAAAAAATTCTTTCCTTTTGTATACCAACCTCTTTACCCACTCTTTCCCCTTTTCCCACTCCCCCACCTCTACCTATCCCACATTCATCCCCTCCTCGTAGAGGGTAAGGCATCTCTTAGGTAGTCAACACAGGCTGGCATACTAAATTGAGGCTAGACATAGCCTCTCCCCACTGCATTGAGGCTGAGTAAGGTATCACACTATAGGGGAAGGGCTCTAAAAGGCCAGTTCCTGTGCTCAACTTAAGTCCTTGTCCTATTGCCATTGGACCACAAACACATCATGCCATGCAACTTTCACCCACATTCAGAGGGCCTAGTGGGGTCCCATGCAGGCTTCCCAGTTGTCAGTCCAGAGTCCATGAGCTCCCACTAGCTTGGGTCATCTATCACTGTGGTTTTTCCCATCACGTTCCTGACACAGCTTTCCTGGAAACAACCTAGATGGCATTCAACTAAAGAATGGATAAAGAAACGTGGTACATTTACAAAATGGAGTATTATGTCATGGTAAAAAAAAACAATGTCATCATGAAATTTGTAGGCAAATGGATGGAACTAGAAAAATTTATTCTGAGTGAGGTAACCCAGACTCAGAAATACAAACACGGCATGTACTGACTCATAAGTGAATATTAGACACAAAGCAAAGGACAACCAGGCTACAATCCACAATCCCACATAAGAAGCTAGGTAAAGTGGAGGATAGTAAGAGGAACACACATAGATTGCCCCAGGAAGAGGAAAGGGTTAAGATCTCCTGGGTAAACTGGGAGTGGAGAATAGAGGGGAGGGGATTGGAGGTGGAAACATGAGGGCTTAAGATGGCTAAGTTGGGGGAGAGACTGGAAGGGAGAGCAATGAAAAAGCTATCTTGACAGAAAGTATCATTAAGGGGATAGTGAGAAATCTGCAGCTAAGGAAACCCTCAGGAACTCACAAGATTGTCCCCTGCTAAGATTCACAGCAATGGTGGAGATGGTGCTTTAACTAGCCTTCCCCTGCACTGAGACTGGTGTCTACTCTAATTGTCATCATAGTACCTACATTTAGTGTCTGATGGAAGCAGATGCAGAGACCTACAGCCAAGCACTTGGACACACCTGATGTCATCATCTTTCAAACATTTTAAAATATGAAGATGATTTAATTGCGAAAAGAATTCATTTTTTTTCTCATGTAGCTTTCCTTAATGAAATCAGTTCACTTACAGTTCTTTCCCTACATTCAGCCAGGTTAACTCCAATGTCTGTATATGTGAAACAAACTTATGGAAATCAATTTCTAGAACATCAGTAGTAGACAGAACAAAGAAGAAAACAGTGTGCTTACACTTCTCTGAAGACTGTGAAGAGAATCCCCAGGGCTTGTGGGGTTTGACTTCCTGCCTCCTCTACCCTTCTCTGCCCTCCTTCAGGAAGCTCAGCAATGGAGGGAATTGAGACAACTAACCACGTCGCTGCCTACAGTTTATGATTTTAAAGTTGTCAGAAATAGAGGGTAGTATGCAGGTGAAGACATGACTATTGAATAAACAGAAATTACAATCATGTGAGGCAGGATTAGACAGATTAGTAAAGTCAATAAAACTGCAGTTTTCTATGCAGTTATGCAGTTTATGACTGCCAGACTAGAGATAGGAAATATTCTCACACTAGACAAGAAGTCTACAATCTCTGTACCTTTTTGTGATGAAGGAAATATGTAGACAGGACTCACATAGGAAGCCTCCCTGTTGTTAGGTACAGGGCATCAAGAGGGTTGGAGAGACATCAAATCTTTGAGTCCTTTTTGTGTCCTCCTTGAAAAGAAAAAACAGGGTAATAAATCATGGATGAAAGAACAGAGTAAGGACCTTCCATGTTAGAATTAGGATCTCTCAAAAAAAAAATACAGCACTCAGCAAAACTCTTCACTTCTGAGGCCACTGGTCTTAATGTAAGCTACTCTGTATTAGGAACAGAGGTGAACTCCCCTGAGGGCTCCTGTGTACCCCACTGCTGACTGGCCTCTCCTGAGACCTAAAACTTAACCTCTTCAGCAGAGTCAGTACCTGGTGAGGGAATGTAAATCTCTCTTGGCTCCACCCAGGCATAGGTTAAAAAACCAAAGCTGGGCCTGGGTACTCACTGGTGTGCAGCCATGGCCAGGCTTGCTTCTTCATTCCTGCTGCTGATTGTCCCTGCATGTGAGTGCCAAGACTTCCTAAAGAATGAACTTACATATGCTCAACCTGTTCCAACCTTACCATACTCTGCTTTCTTTCCCCCACAGAGGTCCTGTCCCAGGTTACCCTGAGGGAGTCTGGCCCTGGGCTGTTGCAGCCCTCTCAGCCCCTCAGTCTGACCTCTGGGATTTCACTGAGCACTTACAATGTAGGTGTGGGCTGGTTCCGTCACCCACAGGTAAGGGTCTGGATTGGCTGGCAGACAATGGTGGACTAACAATAAGTACTACAACCCATCCCTAAAGAGCTGGCTTACCATCTCCAAGAACAACACCAACAGCCAAGTATTCCTCATGATTACTAGTGTGGACACTGCAGATACTGCCACATACTACTGTGCTCAGGCTCCACACAGATACAACCTTGGTTGATAGCTGTACTATATTTCAACGTTGTTCTCTGCTCTGTTCCATCCTAATACAGCACAGAATGATGGTGGGTGGATATGGTGGGTGGGTATACCTTTTCCTTCTAGCCTCTGGGGTTTCCTCTTGACTTTGAGCTTCAGAACTTTGGCTCCCTGTCTTAGCTGTTTTATGACTTTTTTCAGAGGTTAAGAAATATGTGTCTGTCTGTGTTTGGTTTAATAAAGATGAAGAGTGTCTGGTGCCTAAGCCAGGTGGTTCAGACATGCGTTTCTACTCAGTCTTTGGCCTCAAATCCCCACAGCAGTAGATTATAAATTATTCTAATGTTCACTTCCAGTCAACAGTAGGTATGAGGAAGATGGACATTAGAGGATCAGCATTCATAAATTGAGTCTTTGAACATAGGAGTCCCATGGACCCTCTTCCAAATATCTCAGGATATTGCCAATGCTATTGGTTGCTCCCCTCAATGTGATGATAAGGGCATATTACTGAAGACAACACTATCAATCTCAGTGAACATGGAGAAGTAGAACTGGTGTCTAACAAGAAGCTTTCTTCTGCTGACTGACCTTCAGAGTCCTGGAAGGATCTTTGCATGTATTAGAGGAGAAAGGGAATAATCAACCTAGCCACAAACCCTGTGACTTACAATGATGACCAGCTTATGAGACAGGCTGGTTTAATAGTGGCACACATGTTGTGTTATAACTGACCACTCTGTGATTGGATGTAAGGCCCACTCCCTGAGATGGAACCCATGCCCGACCCTGCTCGGATGGCCAGCAGTCTGAGACTGGATAGGTCATGGCCTTAGAGGAAAATATAATACTACTCTTCTGAAAAAAAAAACAAATTTAGCAATGAAATGATTCCTAATGACATTCCCATATATACACATAAAATTATTGCCAAATCAGCCATCATCAGAGCAACTTCTTGCAGTTGATGGATGACTTCACAGAAACTGTCCTCCAGACACAGTAGGATTGATGCACATATGAACTCACAGAGACTGTGGAAGCAAGCATAGGGCTTAGCTTCAAACCAGATGGGTCCCAGTGCTAAGTGCAAGCAGTGGATATGGGCTTTCGCTCCTAACCAAGAAGCTACCTGTTAATTATACCCACTTGCAAAGGACAAGTCAGTATTTTTCAGTGAAGTCTCAATTGCGTTAATAACCACACTTAGGGTAAGACCCATGTCCATGAATTCGACAAAACAAAACTATCACAATGGCATTTTGTAGTGTTTTTGTCTTTACAGATATGTTTAGATTTTTTTCATCTTATTAGTATTTTTTCTATATTTTAGATTTTGTGTTCTTGTGATTGTGGGGTGTGTGTGTGTGTGTGCCAGAAATGAACACCGGATCATTTCTATGGATTACTTCCCTTCCCTAAGCTAGTGAGAAGAGCTAACTCTGTAAGATTGCCAATAAGAATCAAATAGTACAGCAGGCACAAAACTAATGAACTTTACACTCCACTCATTTGGTGAGTGATTTGGAGCTAGTTTTCATTTTCCTTGAGTTCTATCCTGGGGAGAAGGATGTTTGTCCAAAGAATTCAGCAGTGTTGACCTTGCAGCCAGAAGAGGGGATTTCTGAGTTCATGTGTGTGCGTGTGTGTGTGTGTGTGTGTGTGTGTGTGTGAGAGAGAGAGAGAGAGAGAGAGAGAGAGAGAGAGAGAGCTCATGCATGTATGTGCATGCACACATGCATGCCCATGTGTATGTAATTTTGCTTTGTTTTGTTTTGCTTTGCTTTTAAGAAAGGGCTTCTCTGTATAACAGTCCTAGCTGTCCTGGAATTTCTCTGTAGGCCAGGCTGGCCTTGTCCTAACGGAGATCTGCCTTTCTCTGCCTGCCCTGAGTGCTGGGATTAAAGGCACACACCACCACCGCCCAGCTCAGGTGTATATAATTTAATAGCAGAGGACCTGCCTGGTGGTTTTGAACTCAAGAGTCTGACATGAAGGCAAATGATAATACTTGGAATGAGGGAAGCACATTGTAAACCACTCAGCCATGCTACCGTGGGACTCCTAGTAAGCATACATTTCTTAAATGTAATTTCCCAGCAAATGTTTCATACAACTCACGGTTGTGGGTGACTTCTGTTATATCCTTGCTTCCGTAGCTTCTCCCAAACCACTAGCAACACCAGGTCCGCTCTGTAGTTTGTATACATTTGAGTACATACACACACACACACACACACACACACACACACACAGAGAGAGAGAGAGAGAGAGAGAGAGAGAGAGAGTTGTTTTTGCTTCTTTTGTTAAGAGCAAGAGAAGGACAGTCTGTAGTATTCATTTTGTAGGGAGGTGCAGAGTTTCAGGGAGGTGTTGAGAGAGGCAAAAAGTATAATGCTTAAAAACAAATATTTTTCAATAAAGCAAATTTAAACAAAACTTCACTGGACTCTCCCAACATACACTTGTGTATTGATTGTTATTCAAGAAATTGGAGTATTGTGGAAAGAGAAAATGTGTTTATGTTTCTGCCATGTATGTGTGCAACTTGGTTCTAAAATTCCCAACAATTTCTGGTCAGTTGCCTACTGCACTATTGGTCCTGTCTCTTACTATTTGTGTCTTCCTGCACTGACAATAATCAGGTCAGAACCTGTGAATTTTCTAAATGTCACTGCTCAGACTTTTTCTCAGATCATGTGCAGTGTCATCACAGGAAGTGCTCCCTTCCAGACATACTCAAGCATACACACAGTCAGACAGTTCTCTGTTACTAACAACAAAGGTGATAATTCGGTTCCCATCAGCTCATTGCTCCTTGTCCCACATGACATCACCAAGGCAGTCTTCACCTATTGCTGTAATTCAGGTGTCATTTGCAATGCAGATCACTGACTCATATTCTCCCTATGTCTGGTCCATTTTCTTAAAGCAGAGTTGTCACTAATTATCCATTCTCAGAAGTATAGGACAATTCACCACTAAGTTCAAATGATTTCAACCTCTAATAGTCACTGAGATCCTGATCAAATTTCATGTTTCAGTTGTTTAAGTCAACAATATCACTCTTCTGCCACAGAATAAGTCTTTGTATTGAGTCTCTGATACAATGTCCATTGAGTGATATACCTAGAGCAGAAGTGTATTAGCTCTGCAGGCAAACATAGAGCCTTCTCTGTGACTATAGCAGAACTTCAGTGGGATTCCTTACAAGGATAGTGTTTAAGATTCAGAGGACACCAAGAGAAAGGCAGGAACAAGCTGCTAGCCTTCCAGAATCCTAAAAATCTAAAATTTCCCTTTCTTTTCCTGAGGTATAATGCAGGCTTACTCAGATTTGACCAACTTAACTTTTATCCTATGCATTTCCTCACTCTGGGGCTATTCTCACATGTTCCACTTCTCTTTGTTCAAGTGTAAAAGCAATTTCTGATTAGTGTGGTCTGTGTTTACATAGATTGTTTAATTTGCATGTCCTGGACTCACCTGAGAAATGATTCTTGGGCATATCTTTGAAGGGTTATTTAGATTATCTTTGGCTCTGGGCATTCCTGTAAGAGAAGTTCTAGAGTAGATTAATTTAATTAGGAAGCCCCACCCTAAGTGTTAACAACACTATTCCTATGGGATTGTGACCTGTTCCAAACACAAATATAACAAGAACCTACAGCACACATATTAGTGTCTTTCTGCTTTTAGAATGTTGATGCAATGTTTTTGGATAATGTTATCAATTTGGGTAAAGTAGGCTGTCTCCAATACAGGGATGTTAACAGTTGTCAAGACAGAATCAAAGACAATGTTAATTGGAAAGGAATAATGCTCTTGTCCTATATGAGTGTATATAATTCATTCATTTGGAATAAGGAATAATTAGTATGAAGAACAGCTTTATCAGCTCCCAAGTATGGAGCCTTTCGATCTTTTGTTCCATCTGTGAAATATTTCATGTGTTAATATTAGGGGAAGTTTAGAAGGGAGACTCCATTGAGTACATTTCAAACATGTAAACAATTTTCTAGGGGATAATGACAATCAAGTTTACTAAGATAATCTAAAAGTGAAATTTGACATTGAATAATTTTTCCTTAAAAGAATTTTACTTTTCATTATAATGTATTAATTGTTTAAAATAATAAGTTTCATTATGATATTTTCATATATATATATATATATATATATATAAATATTCCAAAGATATTTTAGCAGGCCAGCTTCTTGATGTTTTTTCAATATTCTGGGGAGGCATGCTAATTGTTAAGAGTATGATATTATGTACATTGTCTAGAAGCAATTTCATAATTTATGCACAAATACCTATGAGTCTAAAGAACACAGGAGAAAAATCATTCTTCATAGTCGCTTGTTTTATTTAAGTTATCAAATGGAACAATGTTGTAAGATGATTCAGAAACTCCTTTTTAAGTTGCCATGATCATAACAACAACTAAATCTTCTTTATGAAATATCCTGAGCAAATAATCACAGTACCTTAGTCTTGTTTCTACCCATATGATTCTGTGTATACCAGGAGAGTTCTGTCTCCCTAGATTGTTCTGTGTATATCCAGATGGTTTTGTGTATACCTTGA
This sequence comes from Onychomys torridus, assembly GCF_903995425.1. Lineage (NCBI taxonomy): Eukaryota > Metazoa > Chordata > Mammalia > Rodentia > Cricetidae > Onychomys > Onychomys torridus. The sequence goes on along the minus strand of NW_023411717.1, from coordinate 333,129 downwards.
TGGTTCTGTGAATACCCTTAATCAGAGAAACCTGTTCTAATAACTTGGAAAATTAAATCATTAATATGAATGTTCTAGAGAAAAAAAGGAATGTTCTCATATTCACAAGTAGTGTACAGTTAAGGAAAAAGATTACTACATATTATCCACCAAAAAAACTCATATTTGAAGAGTGAGAATATCATGGAATTGCTAATTAGGATGTTAAAAATTATTATCTCAACTCTGTTTTGTTTCAATGTACTACAAATGATCTATGTTTTAAATTAGAAAATTTGGTCAAATCATTTGTTTTAATTACCTCAAATTATGAAGATCTCTAGTAGATTAACATTTAAAACATCATGACATGGAAAATTAGAATACAATGACTGGCCATCAGATATTATCGTCATTCAATCCCAAAGAACTTTGATACATCGCTGAGACATATCTGGACCCATACACACAAACTGTCTTATTTTACAGAACTTGAATTTGATCTGCAAATATTTCAATACCTGTAATATAGTATAGTACATCAATTATATTATATTAATTATATTATATATTTATATAATTTTAAACAATGATCTGCTCCTGCTTATACAATGAAAGTGTAATTGTGTCATTCATTTGAGTTCAGATCTTTTCCCATAAGGAAGAATGTTCACCTAGAAAGACCTTTATCAAATGTTGACTTTATAATTTTTTGTGAAAGTTTGACAAGTCTGAGAGGATGAGAGTCAGGGTCAAGGCTGTGACTGGAAATTAAGAAGCAGGATGGATGCAAGAATCATTCTAATTCACCCCTTTGCATTGCTCTCAGGTAAAGCCTCAGCCTACTATCTCTAGATGAGACTCTTTATATGTACTATTGATATATTTATCTGTTTCCTTTTGCATAAAAACATCAGAGACAGTGTACTTACTAAAAGATAGAGGCCTATGTATCTCCAAGATTTTGACGTTCAAGGGACCATGGCAGTGTTGGATCTGTTGAAGGCATCATGGTTCATGGTGACCCACCACAAGCATGTATATAATGGAGTGCTAATTTGTGGGAGTGAAGGGGAGGCGTCAAGCTTACTCTGGGAAACATGTCGGTCCTGAGACCTAACCAGGATCCCACTAGAAATGCACCAGTTCTTTCTGAAGACAGCATGTTCCTCCAAACCACTGCAGTTCTCTGGGCATCACAGTAACTCTCATTGCTACCACTGGAGGACCAAACTTCCCATAGCATTCCTTCAACGAAACTTGGAGTTAAGGTCGAACCACATGCAGTTCATGGCTTTGTGTATTTGATGTCAAGATTGTTGTCCATCATATGATGCAAAAGTTTTTATTCTTTCATGATAGCTTCAATGTCTTGTTGAGTATGTTAAAGTGGAAAGTCTTGTTTGAGACTCCAGACAAACCTCTTCCGGGTGTGATCTCATCTAAAATAATAGTTTATAAAACCAAGATTCATAAATTCTTTTTGTACTTTTTGACCTCAATTATTTGGTTGTAGAGAAGTTCTAAAATTTTGAAATAGAAATATCACATTCCATTTTCAAATTCCTCAAGTTTCTCTGTTATAACTTGTGGAAATGTGACAGATATCTCTTCCTCAGTATGTGAGATATTGGGGTCAGTTATTCAAGGGATCATCATTTTTAAAAGGCAATACCTATGCTGACAGTGATGTCATCACTTATGTGAACATTCAGCATGCAATTCAATTGCCAATTATCATTAAGATTCTTCTAATGTAGTGGAAGTTTTCAAATGCATTTAAAATACACCAGTGGTGAATGAGAGTTCTTATGGATGTGATTTAAGTAGGTGTAGCTGGTTATCAGTTTCCACAGCTCCTGGACCCTGCTCCAGGGGCGTCAAACTTGTAAATTTTTCCTCAGATACAGGTTCATACTCCCCAAGGTTCTGCAACAAGGGAAGGATCTACAGGCCCATCTTATTTGTAAATGCTCATCTTTCTCTATGATGACTCCATGGGCAAGTGCCTATTTCAACAATGCTAAGAAGAGACATCATGTTAGCAGAGGCATCTACCATGTACAACGTATGTTGAGCATGGGAACTTTATTTCAACGATTCCTTCTGTTACTGAATACATATGGTAGTCAAAGCACTTAACATAAAGGAACATCACGTCACATACTTGAAACTTTCAACCCATGACCAACTTCAATGGAATGAAATGCATTGGCTTAGTATCGTGGTACTTACATCAAAACAAATGTAACTAACCCGATATGCAGCATATACTTAGGGGTTAACATGTGTGCCTACAAGTCACATGTACACATGCACACGGACAAAAGCATGAGTTATATATACAGTGGTATTGGCTCCTCTAACTCCTAGGAGCTGCTAGTTATTCTACTCCACATTGGTCATAATCTAAGCTTATACAAATACATTCACATCGCTGAAAGTCTTTAGCAGCCATGACCTTCCCTGAATAAGAATAGCCTGAGTTTGGGGATGTTAGATCCAGAGAGAGAAGAGCTACCTGAAGACACAGCCAGCTTCTTTCACCCAGAAAGTTCCATGGCAAAGGGAACAACCCATCCTTTTAAATTTGCATAAAAACATCAAATCCACCAACAGTACAAATACTGAATTAGGAAACCATTTGAATCAGTTCAAGTTTTCTTAAATTTTGGTTCCTTCACTAAGGTGAAAATATTTTATGGAAGTGTGAACTGATCTGTATTTTTCACATTGATATTCTCCCTCTTCCCATCATTGTGAATGTTCTGTCCTGAGTACAGCTGCAGGAGTTGGGAAATTGCCTGGTGGACTACTGGTAGACTCCGTCCTTTTGCTGTCTCTTAACTCATTTTATCATCAGTGGTCACTGCTATAGCTGGATCCAACACCCTAGAGTTGGATCAGAATCCTGAGTTTTATGGAGACATTGAAAACAATTGAAGCACAGTTCATCACTCACCCTTGAAATATTTACTGAAGATGACCAGGTAGACAATGAAGAAAAGAAACAAGCATCATTGTGACTGGACTGTTTGTCAGACCATTGATAAATTTATAGAAGCCACTTCTCAGGACCAGCAGTGGGCACTGTAGATCAACCTAGCCCTAAGAAATAAAAGGCATCTGAAGCCTGATAGGAAAGTTGTACACTAAGGGGATTCCAACAGCCTCTGTGTTCTTCATTGCCAGCATCATTACATCCAGATACCATGGTGTGGTTGACCTGTGAGAATCTTCATGTTACTACACTGGAGAGTTTCCATTTTTGTTGACTCCTGTATCTCACTGTCTCAGGAATTCTTATGTGGAGAGGTGACATGCTACATCTGAGATAAAGACACATTGTAGTCACCTAATTCAGGGACTGTGGCCCAGGTATCACCTGATGAAGCTGTAAGTGACCCTGTCATCTCCTATAGTTACTGGAATATCAGTGGGTACTGCTGAGACTGGATCCAGCTGCACCTAGGGAAGACTATGGCATTCAAAAGGACATTACGAATAATACAGGCACAACTTAAAACCAATCTCTGACACATCCGGTCACTAACTCCAGAAAAACAAGAGGCCTTTATATTTTCACCTGACCTATGTGAACACAGATGATTCAGGGATTTGTTACTGTTCAAGAGAGGTAGTGAACTTCAGTGTAAGCCAAGATAAATCTACCTGCAGGGGAGGTTATGACCTACAGGTAGCACAATGGAGCCAATAATCCACAGGACAGAAATGAGATGAGGAGTGAAGGGGACTCCATAGCCTCTGTGGACTCCTTTTCAAAACCTCTTAGGTGAACTACAGCTGCTGTTGTTTATATTTAAAATTTCCATGTTCAAACACAGGAAAAGATTATTAAGTATTTCAGAGACTTATATGTTAGTGTTTATTTTCTTCAGTTATATTTATTTATTTGAGAAACTTGCACTTAATTCAATAAATTCTAATCATGATTTCCCTGATGTATCTCCTTCCTGATCTTTCCTCTCTCACCACATATTCAACTCCACACTCTTTCTTTCTCTATAGAAAGCAAATAGGCAAAGAAAAGAGAATTTTTTATATTACAAGAAACACACACACACACACACACACACACACACACACATGCATAGACACACACAGGAAATAAATATAAGTACAAGATCAGAAAACATGGTATAAGCAAAAGAACATTAAGACCAAGACTTAACCAATGCAGGCTCTGTGCATGATGTTACAGACCGTGATTTCATATGTGCATCATTCCTACTGTGTCTGGAAGACACTGTTTTCATGGAGTCATCTACTCATCTGGCTCTCACAACCTATTAAGTTCTTAAATTCCCAAAATAAGGCCTATCGATGCAATTATTATGTGCAACCAAGAACAATGGTATCACAGCACACTGTTCAGCATGTTTGGGGCCTCTCTATTAACTCATAGGGAGATACCATGTACCCAGAACTGAGAAGTTCAATCTCTTGTTTCTCTCGGAAGAAACACTGTTCATCCATTCAGGTACCCCTGTTCAAGGATTCACAAGTTAAAATAAAATGCGAAGCTTATCCATGTGCTTTCTATTCAGCTCTCAGTAAGCAGATATCTCACATAACCATAGAACATAATCAGAACCAGAACACTGAGACCCAGAGAACATAGTCAGAACCAGACAACTGAGACAATAATAATAACTAAACTACAAGTCTTATGTAGACATCTCTAGTTTTTCATGGACTTTTATTAGTTTTATTGTTTTTGATAAAAATACTGTAGCAGCAAATCCATAAAAACAAACAATACTCTGAGGACAAAATTGTTCCATCAACAAAAAGGATATGTCAAATATAAAACTAGACAACTATGAACTGTTCAGTATTTCCAGATTTTTACTATAGAAATAAATTTACAATATATGTTTTCGATTGTGTACATTGCTTTTCTTTCCTCCTAGTAACTCAGCCCTTCTTTTTGTCCTGACACATAGATACTACATAGTGCATAATTATATTTTTATTTACATTGCAAAATCCTAGATTTCAATACCTTTTTCTAATATTTGTTAAATTTTGTTATCCAGACCCCAAGCCATCAAGTCTATTTCCCAACACCACTTTATTTTTGAAATTGTGTGTCTCCACTAGCTGTCCTGCCATTTTCATTTTATATTTATTTCATGGTATCAAATCCCTTAATATCTCAAACCCTAATGGACCTTTTAGTCTAGCCTCTCTGCTTTTAGAAATTAAACATTCTAATCTTAGAACTACATATGAGATAGCACATGAAGCATTTATCTTTTTGTGTTTGGGTGATCTCATTCTGCATATTTTTTCTAACTCCATCCTCTTACCTGTAGGTTCCATTTTTACAGTTTTATCATTGAGTAGTATTCCATGCTCTACATTTCTCGCATTTTCTTTATCTATGTGTTTGTTTTTGGACATCTATGTTGATTCCATTTTCTCAGCTGTTGTGAAAACAGCAGCAATGAACATGGATGTGCAAGTGTCTCTGTAATAATATGTAGAATGATTTGAGTATAAGCTTGGGAGGGATATAGCTGGGACATATCACAGTACTATTTCTTATTTTTTTAAGAAATCTCCAAAATAATTTCCAAAGAAACTACACTGGTTTACACTCCCACCAACAGTGAATAAAGGTTACCCTCCCTCCATATCCTTGCCTGTATTTGTTTTCTTGATAATGATTACTCTAATTGGGGTAAAAATCAAAACTTAAAGTTGTTTTGATCTGCACTTCCTTGATAGATATGGACTTTAGTTTGAGGATGTGGAGAAACAAATCTTGAAGTGAACAGAAATTTTCCTCTGGTGGGTGGATTTCCTAGCACAAGAAGGTGCTATGCAGCCTGTGGTGAGAGAAAAAGCATCAATGCTCTTACACACTACCGTGCCTTGCCATCTACAATACCATCCTTCCAGGCAGGATGTACGTGCTGGAGGATGTCTTTCAGTATGTTGTGAACGTATGTTGTTTCTTATGTTTAATAAATAAGCTGCTTTGGTCTATTGCAAAGCAGCTTAGAGGCAGACAGGAAATTCATGGAGAGAAACAGGAAAAAGAAAGTTAGAATCTGGAGAGATGCCAGCTTGCCACCCATGGAGCAACATGCCAGAAGACTGGTAAAGCCATGGAACATGTGGCAAAACATAGATTAATAGAAATGGGTTAATTTGAGTTATAATAGCTAGCTAGTAAGAGGCCTACCGTTGGTCATTCAGTTTGTAAATAATATTAAGCTTCTGAGTAGTTATTTTATAAGCAACTGCAGGACTACAGGGCTAGGATAGACCAGAGAAAACCTTCTGGCTGCATGTACTCACTAGTGCCTGACAGTTGTGTGGTGACCAACTGCTTTCTAATTGTATTTGTGGCCTGTTCCAAAGGAAAGACTTCATCCCATATAAACATGCTCAAAATCCCATGGCTAAGGATGACATAACCCTAGTTGTATTGCTAATGGTCTTATTGTCAGCCTTATAAGTACGTGTGTTTATAGCCAATTGATTAGTGCTGCTATCAGCCATGAACACACAAGTTTCTGTGTGATGTGTTATGACCAGTGCAGACATTCATGACTGGTCAAAGGGCTGAGAATCAATCGTTGAGTACTCGGCCACAGATGAGATGTCTACATCAACCTCTCACCCAAAGCTCAAGGACCATCACAGAATGGGGAAATGAAAAGAAATATAAGGTTAAGAGAGTGAGATTAAAAGACAAAATTATATCTACAGTGAGTGACATTTTCTCTTTGTACAAATGAATTCTTAGCAGCTGTAATTACTTGCACAAGAACAGCAAAAAAATCAAACCAGTCATAATTGCAACATGAAAGCCTGGGAAAAGGCTAAGCAGTTAAAAGTGCCTCTTGGCAAACCTAACAATTATTGGTTTGATTTCTAAGAGCCCCATCTTAGGGGGAAAGAACTGAACTCCTTAAGTTGCCTTCTGTTTCACACAGGCCTGGGCACATGTGTGTCTTACCCCCACTACTAAACAAAATGTATTTTTAAAGAGAGCAGCACAAGTAGGGGAGGGGCTCCTCATGGACCATTCCAAACTGAGGAGCTGTTGGGATGGGAAGACTGCTTAGGAAGTTAGAATCACTTTTTTTTAGGAGTGTGGCCACTTGGAGGTTATTCATGAGCTAGTGGATAACCTCCACCATAGCCATATGGATAGCATTTATTAAATTTAGTGAGTTACTCATTAGTATACCAAAATACGCTTTTTAGGAGAGACACTTGTTGCTTTGGGAGGTCATAAAGGGAGGAAGATTGCATATGATCAAAATATATTTCATTCATGAAGCAAAATTGCAAGGAATGAACAGAAACAGTATTCTGAAATCACAATATTTCCTATGTTTAGAACTTTCAAACATATGTATAATGTACACTGTACTTATTTATCCTGTAATCTCAACCTATCATTTTCTTACTTCTACTGTTCCCATTTGCCACTTATTCCACCAGATAATTTGAGTTGTATGATATTATATATGTACATACATAAATGTTTCTAAGTATCCAATATCTAAGGACTACAAATGAGACTCTTATACAATATCTGTTTCTGAGTGGGTCTTATCTTCCTTAATAATGTTATCACTAATTGCATTCACTTTCCTAAAAGTGATGTAAGTTTCTTATACTTTATTGATGAATAAATTATGTTCTATTGTATGTATACCATGTTTTCTTGATGCAACCGCTGGTTGAAAGACATATAGTTTGTTTCTATAATTTATATGTTATAGATAATGCTGCAATAGTATTTGTTTTCAACTGTTTTTGAAACATTTTCACTTTTGGTCTTTTAGCTAAGGTTGTCCAGTATGCAGCCTGCTGGAAAAAACATTTCTAACTGCATGTATCTGAAAGAAGACTGCAAATTCCAAAGATGTAGGGATTTTGAAATCTTTATCACAACTATCATCTGTAAATAAATTTTGTCACCATGAGGAGATGCAGTCTCCAGCTGAAGTTTATTTATGAAATGAGAGCTTAGGTCATAATGTTATATCCCCAAGGACTCAACAGGGCTTGGGGAATTAGTATGGGATGCATTTCCTCAGAGAGTTTTAGGACTTGGACTTTAGAATCCTGCTGCCTGACCCAAGGTCTGCTACATCGTTCTTCTCAAGCTGGACTTGGTCTTTATGTAAGATGTACCCTGCCTCATGAATATGAAAATCATGTGAATCTATTTTGGTAAATACAGGGATGTCCACACCCCAGAACAACATAGATAAGTGTCCTCTCCACAGTCACTGAGTACACAGGACCTCATCATGGAATGGAGCTGGATAATTTACTTCCTAGTGTCAGTAATTACAGGTAAGGGGCTTTCCAGTTCCAAACCTAAAGAAGGAACTGGGACTGAGGTGACAATGACATCCACTCTGCCATTTTCTCCACAGGTGTCCACTCTGAGGTCCAGCTGCAGCAGTCTGGGGCTGAGCTGAGGAAACCTGATTCCTCAGTGAAGTTGTCCTGCAAGGCTTCTGGCTACACCTTTACCAGCTACTATATGCACTGGGTGAAGCAGAGGTCTGGTCAAGGCCTGGAGTGGATCGGATGGATTGATCCCAGTGATGGTGAAACTAAATATGCTCAGAAGTTCCAGGACAAAGCCAAATTGACTGCAGACAAATCCTCCAGCACAGCCTACATGGAGCTCAGCAGCCTGACATCTGAGGACTCTGTGGTCTATTTCTGTGCAAGACACAGTGTTGCAACCACATCCTGAGTGTGTCAGAAACCCTGCAGGAGCAGGAAGCTGCCCTGGAACTGAAATGACAGAGAAGATTTGACTGGAGACTTACACAGAAATAATGACTCTGTGTATCCACTTTTCTGCCTCCTCCACTGTAAATAAAATGATGCTGACAGAGGTCCAGTGACCCCCTCCATTTACATGTTTCTGCTGTAATAAAAACTCTAAAGAAGGGAAAACCGTGGTAATGCATAGTGAAAAACATCATAAAGGGTAATATAAATTTTACCAGTAAAATCTACATAAACAACAACTGACCAAAACAAAACTCCTCCCTTAGTTTTATGTCTTACTTAGCTTGAATGAGTGTTTAATTTCGGATGTTTTGTCCTGCACAACTTCCAGTTTCTCAGTATGTAAGAGATATTCATATCATAAATCACTGCCATATAAGAGTAATTCTTGTAAGTTGACCAAAAGTATTATTAAATTTCTTTGCATTGAACTCATTCATTGGCCTAGTATATACACATGTTAACTAAGAATAGGTTTGAGATTATTTATAATTATCTGGTCTCAAGTTTACTGCCTTTCCAGTCCCAGCATCCCGACCTACATTCACATGCATTTACAGAACATTGTCCTACTCTGATACACCATCATCCTTCATGGTCCACTGGATATCTTGAAGTCACCCTTGTTCTACAGAGTGTTTGCTTTTGAATAACTGGGCTAATAACAAGTTTCATGGAGGCATGTAGTACTTGATAATTTGAAGAGTTTGGTTCAGTAAGAATACTCTAAAAAGCAGACCATTAATTTTGCATGTTCTTGTAGTAGGCATTCTTTCCTCTTGAAATATGAATGCCACACGCTGAATATGAATGAAACCTCATATGCTGAATATCTTGTGGCAGGCATGAATCCCCTTTGCCAATTCTATGTTAGAGAGCATTCAAATTTGTGTTGAATTTAAAATACTGATTGAAATAGTAGTGTCTTCATAAAGTACCTCCTTTATCCTCCAACAGGAGAGTAAGGATTGATCAGAAGGCAAGGGAATCTTCCAATTTTGGCCTTTAAATTGAACAAGACTCCTCAATGTAATGGGAAGGTATCTGTCAAGTGTTGGTATGGCCTTGATTCAAGGAGCTCTCTGTTGCACTCAGCAGAGTCAGTTTGAAGTGCCCAAACACCTTATACTGCCAAGTTACCCACTGGGTAAAGCCACTGTGGAAATCAGTGTGGCTGTTCCACAGGAAGCTGGAAATAGATCCACTCTAGCATGCAGCTATACTATTCTTGAGCATACCTCCAAAGGACTCTATGTCCTAGAAGAGACACTTGCTAAATCATGTTCTTTACTACTCTGTTGATAATAACCAGAATTAGAAGAGCCTAGATGTCTATCAATGGAAAAATGGGTGGAGAAAATGTGATATTAACCTAAAAAATATAATATGCATGGAGAGGACCTGGTGCAGACGCATGTTTACCCTGTGTTTTCTTCTTCAGTTTCCCTGATTTCATATGACATTTGCTCACTTCATTTAGAGGTCATTGATCTCCAGATGTCCTGCATTCTCTCTAGCTACTACACTATTTCAGCCACATCTTCTGTGGGGTTCCCTGTGCTCTGAGGGGTGGAGACATGCAGTTTTTTGGATATGTGTTTTCCAAGATCTCTCTACAATGTCTTGGGTGGATCTCTATATTTGTTACCACTTATTTTTATGGGACTCCTGAGTATGTGAACGTGTGGCTCGCTGATACTTGTGTCTTCTCTTGGGATTTTTTTCCTTTTATTGATTTGACTTGTCCAAATACAATGTGTTGGTTTCTTCTTTTGGTTTATTATGTTTTATTTTATTAATATCTCTTAGAATTCTGTTCTTTTCTAATGCAAGACATAACGAGAGTAGATTCAGATGTTAGTAGAAGGGTGGAACTGGGAGTAGTCAACTGGGAGGAAACTGTAATCAGGTGTGAGAAAAAAATATTTGTTCCATAATGCTTTGTACAGCTTTTCCCCTTCCTTACATGTCATTTGTGTACATATTATGGTTTCCACCTTTGTGTTTTTATGAGATTTCTCACGGTGTGGATGTGTGTCTCTCTGTTTCTTGTTTTGTTTTGTTTTTCTGGTGGTGCTGCTATTTGTTTGTCTGGTCATATTCCATTGTTTTTACTTAATCTTTTTCTATTTTATTATTATTGTAGGTGACTTTTTTGAGAGATAAAGAGAAAGCGATGAGGCAGACTTGGATGGGAGAGGTGTTGGGGAAGAATCTAGGAATTGGGAAGGGGAAACAGCAATCAGAATATACTGCATTAAATTTTTTTCAAAAGGAAGAAGGGCATTATCTTTGTTGTATAAATTTCAATCTGTCTACCTGGCTTCACTTTGTGTCCTGTCTCTGTTTAAACTGTTCAAAGTGTAACATGAGGTTGGACATAAACAGAGTTAAGGATGATGCACATGTAAAATGCATAATGCTAAGGTGCAGTGTAATGAATTAGGAAAATCTTTGGGCTTTCTTTTTTGTGTGTTCTTTTTCTTTCAGCAAAAAGAACCTCCATTATTTATGTGTAAGTATGCAGTGTGATTTATACTTAATAAAATTACCATTTCTGTGTTAATGTCTTCAGTATCATTGCTAAGTATTTATTGCCAGGAGTCAGGATAAGAAAAACATCTAAATAAAGTGTGCAGAGCCTGAGGAGCAGGTGCAGAGAGGGGCCAGCTAGGGTATTTCCTGATTTTACCCAGAGTTTATTCCTCTCAATTAACCATGTACAAGCCAAGGAGACTGAGTCCTATGTCAGAACACTTGTCTTGAAGGATGTAAGGTCTGGCAGAGATCATTGAAGTTAGTTCCTTGAATCTATGTCACTGTTCTGTGAAGGCTACAGAAACAGAAGTGTCATAATTCAAAGATTCTCTTAGTCACCCTGAAGACAGTTTATCTCACAGTAGAATGAATTCCTCAACGGAAAAACTAGGACCTGACAATCTTTTCTCATGGAGAGGTGATTTCAAGGCTCTTCATGCAGAGTCTCAACCTCAGTCAGTATAGAGAGTCATATTCTGGGTTTAAGGCAGAACTAGAGAGATGGAAGGACATCAGAACAGGGTCCCAGAGTGGAGGCTCTAGATTTCTCTGCATCTTTTTGTAGTGACGGACTTGGTTCCTCCACTCTTTGAAAATACTGTCCTGTTAAGATGGGAGGGCTGCAAGAAACACAGCCTTTGGCAAACAAAATAAATACAGTCACAAATGTTAAAGAATTTAAAATGTGTTTACAAAAGAATAATACTGCCTAGAATATACATTTCTCTAGCACATTTTTTCTCAGTTTTGGCTATAATATAGCAATAATTATGCAGTAATCAACACAATGTTGCATCTTTACTCAATTTAATATCTAAGTTCAACATCCATAAAATGTCATTAATCCTTTTCAATTTATCAAAATTTTATTTTAATATTTTCTATAAAGCAAATAAGGCAGAGGGCTATATATGAGAAAAACAGTAAAATAAGACTATTTGAATTATAAATACATAATAAAAGTTGTGTATGGATTCCATGTTGTAGAGAAGTTCTTAAGTCAAATTAGATGTTTGTTGTCTAGTCCCACAATCTTTGCGCCACCATTGCCCTAGCATATTTTTTCAGTTAGGACTGATTGTAGATCTTATGACTTGTGGCTGGGTTGGCACTTATAATTCTCTTTTGGTGGTCTGTAAAGAAACTTCCATTAACAAAGACACAAGAATGTTGGGGTGAAGTTTCTATATAGAAACCAGCTTAATATATCCATGTTCAATGAGTTGTGTGCATGTGGTCTTCAGTAATGTGGCCTCCCCAGAGACCTTTGTGGCATCAAGTCTCTGTGATCCCCTATGAGCCCTGATTGAATTTTTTTTTAAGTTAAAATCCTTGAGAATTTATGTAATTACTGTTACAGCAGACATATATCTGCAAATATTAGCTCTTCATGAAGTTTGTGTTACTTGTTCCATAACAACAACTTAGAGCATGAGCTTCCCTGCTGGGCATGTCATCTATTACATTGGATAAGATCCTCCTGGACGTTTATGAGCAAGGTTCCCCCTTTTCAGCTCCCAAATCCCTGCATCTTTTGACAGGCAGCCATCAGCAACTCTAAGAATGAAGCAGTGAAGAACAGCTGTCTGCTGGTGAAGGAGTGGGCATAATTCAAGAACGTTCTCAATAAAGTACCCAAACTGAATGCACAGAGCATAATTCAGCATTGGAAATAAAACGTCTGCATTTTACTTCTCTCATACAGTCATAGAGCCTCTACTCACATATCTCTGAAGAGGGCAACGGATGCCATCAGACGGACTTGATGTGATGGGCTTGAGCCAACAGCAACCCATGCATCTGAAATTATTTACTGTTTAATAGTCCCAGAAATTCGTGCTGATAGCAGCAGGACAACATTGGTGATGGTAAAGCCATGTCCAGTCACTTGTGATGAAGGTGTGTTGTAGTAGGAATATTAAATGGTCTTATTAATAAAATCAAACCTGAGGCCAGGTATTGGGGTGAATGCTGGAAGATCAGAGAAACAGGACAAGCCACAGTTACCTCACCTTACCAGTTTCTCAGCTGATCCTGTTTCCTCAGACTGGATGCCTCTGTGTCCTCATCTGGAATGAATCTCAGTTGAACTGTGCTGCTCAAAGCCTGAATGCTTAACCAGCCAAACGCTTCTAGTTTCTGTTCTTCCCACCTTATATATCTTTCTGTTTTTGCCATTACTCCCTGGGATTAAAGGCTCACTTCTTGGGATTAAAGGTGTGTGTCACCACTGCCTGGCTGTTTCCTATGTGGCTTGAACTCACAGAGATCCACAGGGATTTCCGTCTCTGGAATGCTAGGATTAAAGGCCTGTGCTACCACTGCCTACCCTCATGTTTAATGTTTAATATTGTGGCCATCCTGTTCTCTGACCCCAGGTAAGTTTACTAACCTGCACAATATTTCAGGGAACACAATACCACCACAGTGCGTGTGTGTGTGTGTGTGTGTGTGTGTGTGTGTGTGTGTGTGTGTGTATGTCAGGGACTTGTGCAGACAGAAAGTCATACATCCTCTGCCTTCTGCAGTGACCAGGGTCCTTTGTGAAGGACTCACATCAGTACATCATCCAACATCCAAAAAGACCTAAAACACACAAAACTAGAAAATTTCTGCCTTTGATGTTTCCCATCAGTCCCAGAGATCTTGTTATAGCATGTTTTCATTTTCATTCAACTACAGGAAATGAAAAAAAATTCTTTGTTGATTTCTTCTTTCCTCCATTGATCAGTAATTGGTTGTCTAATCTCCATGAAAGTGTGAGAATACTATTTGTTCACTGTAGATTTTAATATTGATTGAATTGTGGTCAGATAAGATGCAGAGACTGGCCTCAAGTTTTCTAAATTTGTTAAAATTTGTTTTTTGTCCCAATATGTGGTCCATTTTAGAGAAACTTCTGTGGTCTGTTGAGTAGAATGCATATCCTTTGGTGTTTGCGTAGACTATTCTGTAGGTATCTGTCACTGTGGAAATCAAGGAAAATAAAGAGGACCATGTTTGTAGGGACTTGTGGGAGAAGTAGTTCTAGAGATGTGGGTACTAGAACCCAAACATTATGACAGTGAGAATGAGAAAACAGAGAGAATTTATCTGTTAATGGGAGGAGGAGGGAATTATGGAGAGAGACATGAAGCTGAGGGACAAAGAACACTGATGGTAACTGAGGACGCCAATTAAACCTCAGTGTTTATTTACTTAAGAGTCACATATACACACTCACACACATATACGAATTGCATAACATGTAAATAATTTAAATTAAGTGATTTCACATAAGGTGATAAGACTCCCCACATTTTAAATTCCAATCTTTATATCCATGTATAAGTGTAGCTCTTCTCTATCATCAAGGAATCTTCCTTTTTGGCAGACATAGACCGTCAACAGGAATCTGCTCCCCATGCACTACTAGCAACTCAGCCACAGGATAAAGTACAATTTTGAAGTTAAGAAGATAGGGCTAGAAGTAACTTAGGAATAGTACATGCTAAGCATGCACAGGGCACTGCAGTTTGTCCCAAATATCTCAGAAGAAAAAAAAAAACTAAGCAAAACATGTTACACCATTGAACACAAAAGACTGTCACGGAGCATGAACCTATACTGACCAAATCATTTCCAATGGTCCATGGGATACATTGTGTCACCCTCATTAGCATGTGGTTGTGGATAAATTGGTAAACAAAACCTACATGGAGACCCAAACGACTTGGAAATTTCCAGGGTTTAACGTTGGGGTAAATTGTCTTTATGCAGCTCAATGACTAATTTTAAATGCTCCTATATTTTAGGATCATGCCCCATGAAAGAGGAATTATGTGTGATTGATATGGACGGTATCATACTAGGAATGTCCAATGTCAAGTGTGAATCACCTAGACTCATTTTCTGTTAGAACATATCCAATCTTATGCTGAATGAACAATATCATTTGACTACAATGGTGGACTGGTAGCCTGCCCACTAAAAGGGAATTATGTTCAATTCTAACATTGGGATTCAGAAGAGAGATGCTTATTAGTTAGTGACACATTGCCTGCTTTTTGAAACCTAATACCAAAGACCTGTCTAGTCTGGAAGTTCTATATGATGAGGAGATTCATTGGAATTCAACAGAAGAAAGAAGCTCTTTAAAATGCGCCCATGTAGGTATACAGACAAAGTTTTCCCAAAAGCATTTCTCAGGACAGAAGTCCAGTGTTAGATTTGAGTAGAGAGCATGTCTTGCATGTGATCCATTGGAAAAATCTAGATGTCATCAATAGTACTTATATCAGGTGTATAAATGCTTATCCTCTTCAAAGAAGTGCTGAGGTACAGTGATAAGTCGGTAGACCAGGGTTGGTCATGTGTCCATCGTGCTGAGAACACCTCTACTACATCAGGAGGTTGTGTTCATCAGACTTCACACCAGCAATGGTGTCCTCACTTTTTACACCTTTAATGATACAATTCTCAGGGAGACATGGCAGTATTTTTAAGAGATCAGTTCTCTTTTAGATAAGAAGAGTTCACCCCATGTCTGAATATATCTTTTCTTTAAACTGAACACTACTTTTGGTATATTTTCACTGTCTTGTTCAATGGTAAGAAGCTTGGGAATGGAAAGAGTAATGGTGTTAAAAAGGCATGGTGTTAAATGTTCCTATATCTTAGTGACCATATAGTACCACACAATTTAGTAACTATAGATGAAAGTTCATTCTTTACTTGCTCTGCATTTGGATCTTTCCACATTTGGGGTTAGTTACATGAAAATGAGACAATTTTAAATCCCATGTACTATATTTATGTAGTAATTTTAATGTATCCTATTTCTAAGAAGTCTGAAGAAGCAATTATGAACATCCATGTGAAGTTTAGGTGTATGTTTATATGTGTACATACACTCATGTCAATCTATACATATCTAAGAAAGTAATGATATTCTCACACTATATATAGATTTACATTTATGGTCTCCAACAATAACTGTGTTGGGAATTTGCTTTTCTGAACTCACATTCATGTGTAGAGCACTCTAGAACTCAAGGAAGGCTATGGAGGGGATGCCCAGTGTCTACCTGGATGGGCCTCAGCTGGGAGCCCGACTCTGAAATGACATGTTGGAAGCAGGACCCAGACAAGGGTAATCCTTTATTGGGAGTTGTGCAGGTCAGCAGATGGTGCTCATACCCCAGCCAGAGCAGGAGCAGGAGAAGAAGATGCATAGAGCAGACAGCAAGGGAGGTTCCAGGATCCATCAAGGTTTCTTCACCTCACTTAATCACATGTTACACAGTCAATCAAAATCCAGAAGACCATTGCTTACTGAGCTGTACTGTTTTCCTGGAGGACCCAAAGCAGAAGTAACAACATGTAAATGCAGGTAATTCCTTAATATATGTCACTCTACCAGGTAGGTATATCACCAAAATAGAGATGTCACTATCCACAGGAACACTTAGTCACTATGAAGACAGTTTTTCTCACAATGGAATGAATTATACAATTGAAAAATTAGAAAGCAATCCTTTTTTCTCATGGAGGGAGCTATCACTACTGTCTTAATCTTGAATCTTAGCCCATGGCCACTATGGCAATATGATTTCATCAAGTAGACATGAGAATGTAGAAACATTAGAGCATGATCTCCCTAGAGTCCAGGCTGCAGCCTCCTCTCCATCCAGTGATCATTACAGACATAGGACCTGTGCCTATGTAGAAGATAATAGTGACTTGTTTCCTATGGATGTTTCAACAAACATACCCTACACAGAAACATCCTAAAATATATGCAAGCAGAGGTTTTCAATTGTTTACATCATTAATCAAACTGTATTTATTTGATTTTCTTTGGAATTCTGGATCTAAACCAGGGCTCTATGTGTGTTAGACTACCAAGCTCTATCTCCAAATCAACTTATTAATTTGGAGATATGAATTCAAAATTCACTAAATTTTCTATTTGTCCTTTGGCACATGTAAATATTTTATTTTTTTATGAGGCACAAAAGGCAAGAAGAAAAACATTATTGGTAAAAGGCATAACTACATGACAGTTTAACACAATTGTTGCTGCCAGTTCTTTTATTTCATGTCTGTTATCTGCAGTAGAACTGCTCCTTTAAGATTATACTTCAGAATTCCCAGATGGTTATTCCTCAGATCATAAATATCATGACAGCCCTGAACCTGCAGCTCTTGAATTCCCAGGTTTTCCCATCCAGTGATCAGCATTGAATACATACCACTTACCATGGAGTTGGGGATCAGTTGAGTTTTCCTTGTCTGTGTTTTAATGGTTAATTTATGGAGAATAAGATATGCTGAGTGAGTGAGTAGGCATGATTGATAATGAGTGTGAACACATGTGACAGTTTCCTGATCAGGTTTCCCTGTTTTTGCAGGTGTCCAACATAAAGTCCAGAGAGTGGAGTCTTAGGTGGGCTTCCTGTACTCTCTTGTTCGGCCTTTGCATTCACTTTTAGCAGCTACTGGATGATCTGTGTCTGCCAGACTCCAGAGAAGTAGCAAGAGAGTGTTTCAGTGGTTACTCATGGTAATAATGAGAACTACCCAGACTCTGTGAAGGGCCTACCATCACTGGCTCCAGAGACAATTCCAACAACACTTTCTATCTCCCTTGAACATTTGAGATCTGAGGACACTGCTGTGTATTACTGAGCTAGAGGCACAGTGAGGGACCTCCATGTAAGCCCAGACATAAACTACTCCACTGATTTGCTCTCTGCTTTGTGTTTGCATTTGAAGATGCGAGCTCTCAGCTTCCTGCTCCTGCCATCATGATTGCCCATGCAGAAGCTTCCTTACAGACCCACCTAGCACAAAAGGCAAATTAGCAGGTACTAAGACTGGGGAGAGTTTCTTCTTAAGGTCTGAATCACCATCCTCAGAGACATAGAATCTACACTAGGAACAGTGACAAGGAAGAAAAATAGGTAAGTAATAGAAGGGAGGGAGGATGGGAGGGAAAGAGTGAGACAAAGACACAGACACACAGACACACACAGACACAGACACACACACACACACACAGACACACACACACACACACACACAGAGAGAGAGAGAGAGAGAGAGAGAGAGAGAGAGAGAGAGAGAGAGAGAGAAAGAATCATAAGATGATATATGTGGAAAGTATTTGGTTGATAAGATTGAAATACATTTTATGACAAAATTAATAAAAAATAGGAATTAAAACAAAATAAATTCAAGTCTATGAGGCTGAAAAATATGTATTTAGTTTTGTTGGGGCTGAAAGACAAACATTCAGCAAACAAATTTCTAGCCAAGGATTTCTCAGCTGTTAGTTCTTCCAGAGCCTCAACTGATTAATGTTATCACTGGATAAAAAACACACCCCTGGATCATCAGGTGTCCTGTCTGAGAACAAGTCTCTTTCTATAGAACACTAGGCACCAGGACCCTGAAATCATGCTGGGGAAACAGCAACTGAAAATTTCCCTGATGCTTTGCTTTTAATCACCTCTAAACTAGCTGAAATGAAATTAATCATTTTGTTTTATGAGGTCATTTGTGGGGTTACTGAATTGCTATATTTAAATGCTTTCAATTCCTAAGAAATACAATGAGGCCAGTCTAAACATCTATGTTCATTTTTATGTGCAGATGCCTTCCTTCCAGACTGTTACATACCTATCAGAATTATTCCTAGAGTATTGTCTAGCTAGTCCTGTGAGAAGAGAGCCACTGAGATAGCTACATGTACATGTGCAAAGGAGCACAGAGCTCAAGAGAAGCTATGCAGCAGAAATCTGATGTAGCATGAATATTAAAATTTCTTATTAATAAAATCAAACCTGAGGCCAGTTATTGGGGTGAATGCTGGAAGATCAGAGAAGCAGAACAAGCCACAGCTTCCTCACCTTTCCAGTTCCTCACCTGGTCTTGTTTCCTCAAACTGGAAGCCTCTTAGTCCTCATCCGAATGTGTCTCAGCTGAACTGCTGCTCAAAGGCCTAAATGCTTAAGCAGCCAAATGCTGACCAGCCAAGTGCTTCTAGTTTCTGGTCTTCACGCCTTATATATCTTTCTCTTTCTGCCCCCACTCCCTGGGATTAAAGGCTTGTGTCACCATGCCTGGCTGTTTCCAATGTGGCCTTGAACTCACAGAGATCTGCAGGGCTCTGCCTCTCAAGTGTTGGGATTAAAGGCATGCACCACGACCGCCCAGCTTCTGCTTTGGCTTGCTCTGACCCATTGTCTAGCCACCATTTTTGGCTCTGTAGCTAGTGGCTGTCTGTTCTCTGACCCCAGATAAATTTATTAGGGTGCACAATATTATGGGGAATACAATACCACCACATTTCCCCTGTTTTTGTCTAAAATTAAGAAAAGCTTATAACTAATAGAAGAAAAATCGTATCCAATAAGTATATACAATATATACAGTCAAGAATTACATTAACAATGTCTAGTCCATTAACATTTGACAGATTCTGATAAACACTCTATTATATATATTAACAATGTCCAGTCCAGTAACTGATAAACTCAGATGAAAAAAATTACCCTGTTACTTACCCTATATAAAACAATTAGTTCCTTTTTAAAAGTATTTTTCCTTTTCATAATAGATGCAGTAATCTACCTTTTGTCATTTTTATATCTTTCCCTTTTTCTTTTTAGTGTAGATTCAATCATCTACCCATTTATCCTATTATTTCTTTATCTATTTTCTCACGGTAGATTCAGTGATCTACCTCATATCTATATTCTCCTGTTTCTTTTTTAAACAAAAACTCTAAGTTTGGGTTAATTGTCAAGTCTTGTATTATTTGTCCAGCCGCTGCATAATGAGAAAGTGCAGGGTTTGTTTCAAGTCCTTGTTCAAGTAGTCTTATCGGGCTGGATTATCTTAGCTAGACATCTCAAAATAGTCCTAAGCAGTTTATAGTACAAAGTCAATCTTTTGGTGATGTTAATCAGCTTAATGGCTTTATCATAGTCCATGTGGAATCATTGTTGTGGGATCCTGTCATCTTTTTAAAGATTTCAAAGTCACTGTTAGGTGTGATCATGGTTCTCTGTAGATTTTGGTGGGTTTTTTGTTTGTTTGTTTGTTTTTTGCCTCCTCTGTGGTTTGGAGTGATCACAGTCTGATAAATGTCTCTTGGAACCATGAACGTTCTTCCCTAGAAGAGAACATCTTCACAGCAATTTCTCCCCAACATTTGTCTTGCCAAACTTTTCCAAACCGACCTTTGCTGATGCTTTCTTGTAACACGATGGTCCTGGAAATTCTTCTCTGAATCAGCAGTAGGAAACCTTTCATCCCAGGTAACAGCATCACCACAGTCATCAACATGATGAGAAGCAGGCTGCAAATCCTGCACATTGCTGCTAATTATAGCCCAGCAGCAACCCAACATAGTGGACTACAAAATATAACAATATAGCCATTAACAAGGTCAGAACAGAATCTTAAATCCAAGATAAGATAATCCAGCATTCTGTATTGTAGGAATAAATATTCCTGTATACTGAAGAGTCTGTTTCACTGTGAATGACAGTACACACTTCATCTTGTCAATTCTGACCAATGAATGAAGAGATGTCATGCTTCATCCAAGTCCCAACTGGTATATTAGGTACATTAAAGTAAAACATACATATATCGTGACTTTCTGTAGCATATGTTTTTGTATTAATTTGTGTACTTACACTTCAGACAAATGCATAGAAAAATCTTCCAAAATGTTATTGAATGCTTTCATTCCTGGAAACATTACAAATCCATCCTTTATCTGTGAAAACACTCAGCTCCTGAAAACCTTTACTAACACTTGTCTTGTCCAGGAATAAGATGATCCTGGACTTGGAAAGGTAGGTATGGTGAGATACAGATGTGTAAGGTCACATACCCTCCACCAATGAGGATACTTGTCAATCAGAACTCTGCTTTCTTTATTCCTTTAAATATAGCCAAATATACAGTCAGGATTCATTCTGACTCATAGCCCAAATTAGCTTGACTTCGTCTTCTGTTTTTTCTCAATTTTAAACCTATTTTTCTGGCATTTTTATCTGATTTGTGAGTACCACACTGGTTCCTCCTCTTTCTGTCGACTCCTGTATCTCACTGTCTCAAGGATTCTTATGTGGATGTGTGATATGCTACATCTGAGATAAAGACAGATTGTAGTCACCTAATTCAGGGACTGTGACCCAGGTGTTCTCTGATGAAGCTGTAAGTGGCCCTGTCTTCTCTTATAGTTATTGCATTACCAGTGGGTACTGCTGGGACTGGATCCAGCTGCATCCAGGGAAGACTTTGCCCTTCAAAAGGACATTACTAATAATACAGACAGGACTTAAAACCAATCTCTGGCACATCCAGTCACTAACTCCAGAAAAATGAGAGGCCTCTATCCCTTCACCTGACCTATGTGAACACTGAAGTTTCAGGGATATGTTACTGCTCAACAGAGACAGTGAAACTTCAGTGTAAGCCAAGATAAATATACTTGCAATGGAGGCCATGACCTGCAGGGGGGACAATGGGACCAATAATCAACAGGACAGAAATGAGGTGAGGAGTGGAGGGGACTCCATAGCCTCTGTGGACTCCTTTTAAAAAGCCTCTTAGGTAAACTACAGCTGCTGCTGGTTATATGTAAAATTTCCATGTTCAAACACAGAAAAGATTATTAAGTATTTCAGAGATTTATATTTTAGTATTTATTTTCTTCAGTTGTATATACTTATTTTTATTTTTCAAGAAACATGTATTTCATTCAATATATTCTTACATTTTTGGTTGTGAGCCTAGCCTTTAATGACTGAGCCATCTCTCCAGCCCTCATTCAATATATTCTAATCATGATTTCCCTGACATAGCTCTTTCCTGGTCCTTCCCGTCTCCCCACACACTCAACTCCACACCCTTTCTTTCTCTCTATAGAAAGCAAATAGGCAAAGAAGAGAGATTTCTTTTTTTTACATTACAAGAAACATGCACAGACACACACACACACACACACACACACACGAGAAATAAATATAAATATAAGTACAAGATCAGAAAACATAGATTTAAGCAAAAGAACATTGAGGCCAAGACTTAACCAATGCAGGTTCTTGCATGATGCCATAGACTCTGTGAATTCTTTTTGTTTGTTTGTTTGTTTTTTTGAGACAGGGCTTCTCTGTGTAGCTTTGTGCCCTTCATGGAACTCACTTGTTAGCCCAGGCTGGCCTCGAACTCACATATATCCGCCTGGTTCAGCCTCCTGAGTGTTGGGATTAAGGGCGTGTGCCACCACCACCCGGCTGACTCTGTGAATTCTTATGTGCATCATCCCTACTGTGTCTGGAAGACACTGTTTTCTTGGAGTCATCTACTCATCTGGCTCTCACAAACTATTAAAACCTTAACTTCCCAAAATAAGGCCAATCGATGCACTTACTCTGTGGAACCAAGAACAATGGTATCACCGCATACTGTTCAGCATGTTTGGGTCCTCTATTACCATTAATTCACAGGGAGATATCATGTACCCAGAAGTGAGAGGTTCAGTCTCTTGTTTCTCTGGGAAGCAACACTGTTCATCCATTCAGGTACCTCTGTTCAAGGATTCACAAGTTAAAATAACATGCAAAGCTCATCCATGTATTTTCTATTCAGGTCTTTGTAAGCAGATATCTCACATAACCATAGAACATAATCAGAACCAGAACACTGAGACTCATAGAACATAGTCAGAGCAAGACAATACTAATAACTAAGCTACAACTCTTGTCTAGACATCTCTAGTTTTTCATGGACCTTTATTAGTTTTACTGTTTTTGATTAAAATACTATAGCAGCATAATCCATAAAACAAACAATAATCTGAGCACAAAATTGTTCCATCAACAAGAAAAATATCACAAATATAAAAACAGATATCTATCTGTTCATTATTTCCAGATTTGTTTATTACAGAAATAAATTTTCAATATATATCTTTTTACTGCATACATTGCATTTCTTTGCTCCTATTACCTCGACCCTTCTTTTTGTCCTGACAAATAGATTCTACATAATTATATTTTTACTTACATTGCAAGATCCTAGATTTCAATACCTTTTTCTTATAACTGGTAAATTTTGTTAACTAGACCTCGAGCCATCAACGTCTCTATTTCCCAACACCACTGTATGTTTGAAATTGTGTGTCTCCAGTAGCTGTCCCTGCCATTTTCATTTTATATTTATTTCATCATATCCAATCCCTTAATATCTCAAACACAAATGGACCTTTTCTAGCCTCTCTGCTTTTAGAAATTAAACAGTCTAATCATGGACCTACATATGAGATAGCACATGAATAATTTGTCTTTTTGTGTTTGGGTGACCTCATTCAGCATATTTTGTCTAATTCCATCCACTTACCTGTAGATTCTATTATTATAGTTTTACCATTGAATAGTATTCCATGATCTATATTTCTCACATTTTTTTTTTAATTTATGTGTTTGATTCCATTTTCTCAGCTGTTGTGAATACAGCAGGAATGAAGATGGATATGCAACGTCTCAGCAAAGAACATGGAACACGTGACAAAACATAGATTAATAAAAATGGGTTAATTTGAGTTATAAGAGCTACCTAGTAAGAGGCCTGCCATTGACCATACAGTTTGTAAATAATATTAAGTCTCTGAGTAGTTATTTTATAAGCAACTGCAGGACCACGGGGCTGGGAGAACCAGAGAAAACCTTCTGGCTGCATGTACTCATTAGTGCCTGACTGTTATGTGGTGATCAACTGCTTTCTAATTGTATATGTGGCCTGTTCCAAAGGAAAGACTTCATCACATATAAGCATGCTCAAAAATCCCATGGCAAAGGATAACATAACCCTAGTAGAACCTAGTTGTATTGCTAATGGTCATATTGTCAAACAGCCTTATAAATATGTGTGTTTATAGCCAATTGATTAGTGCTGCTATCAGCCATGAACACACAAGTTTCTGTGTGATGTGTAATGATCAATGTAGACATTCATGACTGGTAAAAGTGCTGAGAATGAATAGTTGACTACTCGGCCACAGATGAGATGTCTACAACAACCTCTCACCCAAAGCTCAATGAACATCACAAAATGGGAAAATGAAAAAATGTAAGGTTAAGAGAGTGAGATTGAAAGACAAAATTCTGTCTACAGTGACATTTTCTCTTTGTACAAATGAATTCTTAGCAGCTGTAATTACTTGCACAAGACCAGCACTAAATCAAACCAGTCAAAATTGTAGCATGAAAGCCTGGGAAAAGGCTAAGCAGTTAAAAGTGCCTCTTGGCAAACCTAACAATTATTCGTTTGATTTGTAAGAGCCACATCTTAGGAGGAAAGAACTGAACTCCTTAAGTTGCCTTCTGTTTCACACAGGCTTTGGCACATGTATGTCTTGCTCCCACTACTAAACAAAATGTATTTTTAAAGATTACAGCACAGGTAGGGGAGGGGCTCCTCATGGACCATTCCAAACTGAGGAGCTGTTTGGAGAATGCTTAGGAAGTTAGAATCAATTTTTTTAGGACTGTGGCCACTTGGAGGTTACTCATGAGCTAGTTGGTGACCTCCACCATATCCATATGGATAGCATTTATTAGATTTAGTGAGTTACTCATTAATATAACAAAATACACTTGTTAGGAGAGACACTTGTTGCTTTGGGAGGTCATAAAGGGAGGAGGATTGCATATGATCAAAATATATTTCATTCATGAATGAAAATTGCAAGGAATGAACAGAAACAGTATTCTGAAATCACAATATTTCCAATGTTTAGAATTTTCAAACATATGTATAATGTACACTGTACTTATTTATCCTATAATCTCAACCTATCATTTTCTTACTCCTACTGTTCCCATTTGCCACTTATTCCACTAGGTAATTTGAGTTGTATGTCATTATATATGTACATACATAAATGTTTCTAACTATCCAATATCTAAGGTTTACAATGAGATCTTATACAATATCTATTTCTGAGAAGGTCTTAAGGACCTTAATAATGTTATCACTAATTGCATTCACCTTCTTAAAATGATGTAAGTTTCTTATACTTTATTGATGAATAAATTATGTTCTATTGTATTTATACCATGTTTTTTCGATGCAACCATTGGTTGAAGACATATAGTTTGTACTATAATTTATCTGTTGTAGATAATGCTGCAATAATATTTGTTTTCAACTGTTTTTGAAACATTTTCACTTTTGGTCTTTTAGCTAAGGTTGTCCAGTATGCAGCCTGCTGGAAAAACATTTACTAACTGCACATATCTGAAAGAAGACTGCAAATTCCAAAGATGTAGGGATTTTGAAATCTTTATCACAACTATCACCTGTAAATAAATTTTGTCACCATGAGGAGATGCAGTCTCCAGCTGAAGTTTATTTATGAAATGAGAGCTTAGGTCATAATGTTATATCCCCAAGGACTCAACAGGGCTTGGGGAATTAGTATGGGATGCATTTCCTCAGAGAGTTTTAGGACTTGGACTTTAGAATCCTGCTGCCTGACCCAAGGTCCGCTACATCTTTCTTCTCAAGCTGGACTTGGTCTTTATGTAAGATGTACCCTGCCTCATGAATATGAAAATCATGTGAATCTATTGTGGTAAATACAGGGATGTCCACACCCCAGAACAACATAGATAAGTGTCCTATCCACAGTCTTGAGCACACAGATCCTCACCATGGGATGGAGCTGGATCATTCTCTTCCTCCTGTCAGTAACTACAGGTAAGGGGCTTTCCAGTTTCAAACCTGAAGAAGGAACAGGGACAGAGCTGACAGTGACATCCACTCTGCCATTTTCTCCACAGGTGTCCACTCCCAGGTCCAGTTGCAGCAGTCTGGGGCTGAGCTAAGGAAACCTGGGTCCTCAGTGAAGTTGTCCTGCAAGGCTTCAGGCTACACCTTCACTAGCTACTATATTAACTGGGTGAAGCAGAGGCCTGGACAGGCCCTGGAGTGGATTGGAAATATTTATACTGGAAACGGTGGTACTAACAACAATCAGAAGTTCAAGGACAAGGCCAAACTGACTATAGACAAATCCTCCAGTACAGCCTACATGGATCTCAGCAGCCTGACATCTGAGGACTCTGGGGTCTATTACTGTGCAAGAGACACAGTGTTGCAACCACTACCTGAGTGTGTCAGAAACGGTGGAGGAGCAGGAAGCTGTCCTGGGACAGAGATGACAGAAGATTAGCCTCCAGCCTTCCTCTAAAATAATCATTCTAAGGGTGCCTTTGTCACTTCACAGTTGTAGTTTTTTTTTTCTTTTTTTTAATGAAGAAAAATTTCATTAATTTTACACATCAATCAAAGATCCCACTCTTCCCTATTCCTGTCGACCCCCAGACTCCCCCTCCTAACCTATCTCTTATGCTCCCCAACAAGAAGGCAAGGCCATGAGGGAGAGACACATTCAGTAGAGACAGTTCCAAGCTCCTCCCCTTGCGTCAAGGATGCAAAATGTATCCCATCATAGGTAGTTTGCTCCAAAAAGATTGCTGGTGCAACAGGGATGGACGCTGATCATACCACCAGCCCCCCTCTCCAATGCAGATCAAGCTACATACCTGTCTCACCATGCAGAAAGCCTAGACCAGTCCCATACAGACTCCACAACTGCTGATCCAAGTTTCATGAGAGTTTTCACTAGTTTGGTTTGGTCATCTCTGCAGGTTTCCCCATCATGATCTTGATGCACTTGCCCATAGAATCCCTCTTCTCTCTTTGACTGGACTTCTGGAGCTCAGCCTGGTGTTTGGCTGTGGATCATTGCATCTGCTTCCATCAGTCACTGGAGAAAAACTCTGTGATGACAGTTATGGTATTCACTGATCTGATCACTGGGGTATGCTACTTCAATTCACGTACCTTTCCACTATTTCTAGTAGTTCAACCTGGGCTCATCCTTGGGAACTCCTGGCAACTTCCCTAGCACAGCGTTTCTCTCTATCCCCATGGTGTCTCCCTCCACCATGGTATCTTTTTCATTGCTTTTGCATTCCATGCCAGTTCCAGCTCAACTGTCCCTATTCCTTATGTTCTCATCCTCTACCCCATACACTCCATTGCCCACGCCTCATCCCTAGTTTATTCATGGAGATCTCATCTCTTTATCCTTTTCAGGGTGATCCATGCTTCCCACTTTGGGTCTTCCTTGGTAGCTAGCTCTGGGATTGTGTATTGTTATTTAGTTTTCATTTGCTTAACATCTTGTATTCACTTATGAGAGGGTATATGCCATGTTTATCTTCCTGAGTGTGGGTTACCTCACTCAGGATGATATTTACTAGTTCCATGCTCTTGCCTGCAAATTTCATGATGTCATTGTTTTCTCTGCTGAGTAGTACTCCATTGTGTATATGTACCACATTTTCTTTATACATTCTTCAGTTGAGCTTCCTCTAGGTTGTTGACAGGATCAGGCTATTACAAATAATGCTACTAGCTGTAATGAACATAGTTGAACATGTGTCCTTGTGTTATGATTGAACATTTCTTGTGTATATGCCCAAGAGTGATATAGCTGGGTCTTGAGGAAGAAGTATTCCCAATTATCTGAGAAACTGCCACACTGATTTCCAAAATGGCTGTAAAATTTCTAATCCTACCAACAGTAGACGAATGTACCCCTTGATCCATAGCCTCTCCAACATAAGCTGTCTGCATTGGTTTTGGTCTTAGCCATTCTGACAGATGTAAGATGATATTTCAGAGTCATTTTGAATGCATTTCTGTGATGACTAAGGATGTTGAGCAATTCCTTAAAGGTTCATTCGACCATTTGATATTCTTCTGTTGATAATTCTCTTTTTAGATCTGTGGACCATTTTTAAATTGGACTGTTAGGTATTTTGATGTCTAGTTTCTTGAGTTCTTTATATATTCTGCGGATCAGCCCTCTGTCAGATATGGAGTTGGTGAAGACTTTTTTTACTTTGTTCGCTGTCATATTGTCTTATTGACTTTGTCCTTTGTTCCACAAAAGCTTCTCAGTTTCAAGAGGTCACATTTATTAATTTTTACTTTTGGTGCCTGTGTGCCTGCTGTTATATTTAGGAAGTGACCTCCAGTGCCAATGCATTCAAGAATAATTCTTACTTTCTCTTCTTCCTCTTCTTCCTCTTCTTCTTCTTCCTCTTCTTCCTCTTCTTCCTCTTCTTCCTCTTCTTCTTCTTCTTCTTCTTCTTCTTCTTCTTCTTCTTCTTCTTCTTCTTCTTCTTTTTTTGGAGACTGGGTTTCTCTGTGTAGCTTTGTGCCTTTCCTGGAACTCACTTGGTAGCCCAGGCTTGTCTCAAACTCACAGAGATCCACCTGGTTCTGCCTACCAAATGCTGGGATTAAAGGCATGCACCACCACTGCCCAGCTCTCTCTTATCAGGGTCAGAGTAAATGGATATGTTGAGGTCTTTGATCCACTTGGATTTAAGTTTTGTGCATGGTGACAGATATGGATCTATTTGCAGTCTTGTATGTGTTGACATCCAGTTGTGCCAGCACCATTTGTTGAAGATGCTTTCTTTTTTCCATGGTACAGTTTAGGCATCTTTGTCGAAAAGCATATGTTCATATGTGTGTGGATTAATGTCAGGGTCTTCAATTCAATCCATTTGCCCATATGTCAGTATTTATGCCAGTACCAAGTTGTTTTGTATTACTGTAACTCTATAGTAGAGCTTGAAGTCAGGAATTGTAATGCCTCCAGAGGTTGCTTTATTATACAAGATTCTTTTAGCTTTCCTATTGTGTTTTTTTTCCTTATGAATTGTGTATTTTTCGTTCCAGGTCTGTGAAGAATTGTATTAGGATTTTGATAGGGATTGCATTGAATCTGTAGATTGCTTTTGGTAATTTTGCCAATTTTATTATGTTATTCCTACCTATCCATGAGCATGGGAGAGCTTTCCATTTTCTGATATCTTCTTCACTTTCTTTCTTCAGAAACTTAAAGTTGTCATACAGGACTTTCACTTTCTTAATCAGAGTTACCCCAAGGTATTGTATTTTATTTTTGGCTATTGTAAAGTGTGATATTTCTCTGATTTCTTCCTCAATCCATTTATTATTTGTATAACAGAGGGCTACAGATTTTTTTAAAGTTAATCTTGTATGTTGCCACATTACTGTAGTTGTTTATCAGCTGTATTTGTTCATGGTAGAATTTTTGGTGTCACTTATGTATACTATTATATCATCCGCAAATAGTGAAAGTTTGACTTCTTCCTATCCAATTTGTATCCCCTTGATCTCCTTTTGTTGTCTTATTGCTCTGGATAGAACTTCAAGTACTATATTGAGTAAATATAGGGAGAGTGGACAGTGTTGTCTTGCTCCTGGTTTTAATGGAATCACTTTGAGTTTCTCGCCATTTAATTTAATGTTGATGTTGGCTTGCTGTAAATTGCCTTTATTATGTTTAGGTATTTTCCTTGAATTCCTGATCCTTCCAAGACCTTTATCATGAAGTGATGGTGGATTTTGTCAAAGAACTTCTCAGCATCTAATGAAATGACCATGTGTTTTTTTTTTCTTTCAGTTTGTTTATATAGTGTATTACATTGACAGATTTTAGTATTCTGAACCATCCTTGCATCACTGGGATGAAGACTAATTGATCATGCTTGACAATTTCTTTGATGTGTTCTTGGATTTGGATTGCCAACATTTTATTGAGTATTTTGCATCAATGTTCATGAGGGAGATTCATCATTAATTCTCTTTCTTTTGTTGCATATTTGCTTGGTTTAGGTATCAGAGTAACTGCAGCCTCATAAAAGGAGTTTGGTAATGTTCCTTCTGTTTCTATTGTGTGGAACAATTTGAAGAGTGTTGGTATTAATGCTTCTTGGAAATACTAGTAGAATTCTGCATTGAAACCATCTGTTCCTTGTTTTTTTGTTTGGGGGGTTGGAGAATTTTAATGACTGTTTTTATTTCCTTAGTGGTTATTGGTCTATTTCAATTGTATATCTGGTTGTGATTTAACTTTGGTATGTGGTACCTATCCAGAAAATTGTCCCTTCCTTTTAGATTTTTCAATTTTGTGGAGTACGGGTGTTTGAAGTATGCCATTATGATTCTCTGGATTTCCTCATTGTCGGTTATTATGTCTCCCTTTTCATTTCTGATTTTCTTAATTTGGATGTTCAGTTTCTCTCTCTCTCTCTCTCTCTCTCTCTCTCTCTCTCTCTCTCTCTCTCTCTCTCTCTCTCCCTTTTGGTTAGTTTGTATAAGGCCTTGTGTATCTTGTTGATTTTGTCAAAGATCCAACCCTGTGTTTCATTGATTCTTTGTATTTGCTCTCTTTCTTCCTATTTTATTGATTTCAGTTCTCAATTTGATTATTTCCTGGCATCTATTCCTTCTGGCTGACTTTGCTTCTTTTTGTTTTAGGGCTTTTAGTTGTGCTGTTAAGTCACTAGTGTGAAATTTCTCCATCTTCTTTATGTGGGCTTTATGTGGGCTTTTAGTGCTATGAATTTTTTCTTAGCACTGCCTTTATAGTGTCCCATAAGTTTGTGTATGTAGTACATTTATTTTCATTGAATTCTAGGAAGGCTTTCATTGCTTTCTTCCTTAACCCATTGGTGGTTCAGTGGAGCATTATGCAGTCTCCATGAGATTGCATGCTTTCTGTAAATTTTATTGTTGTTGAAATCTAACTTTAAACCATGGTGGTCTGACAGAATACAGGAGGTTATTCCAATATTTTTGTATCTGTTGAGATTTGCTTTGTGACTGAGTGTGTGGTTACTTTTAGAGACTGTTCAATGGGGGCTGAGAAGAAGTATATTCTTTTTTGTTAGGGTGGAATGTTCTATAGATATCTGTTTAGTCCATTTGAGTCATAACATCTGTTTGGTCCTTTATTTATCTGTTAAGTTTCAGTCTGGCAGATCTGTCCAGTGGTAAGAGTGTGCGTTGAAGTCTCCTATGATTAATGTGTGGGGGTTTGATTTATGTTTAGTAATAATTCTTTTACATATGTGAGTGCTTTTGTATTTGGGGCATTCATGTTCAATTTAAAGTTCATCTTTGTGGATCTTTCCTGTGATGAGTATGCAATGTCCTTCTCAATCTCCTTTGATTGACTTTAATTTGAAGTCCATTATTTTTCTGATAGTAGGATGGCTACACCAGCTTGCTGCTTAAGTCCATTTGATTGGAAAGTCATTCCCAGCCTTTAACTCTGAGGTAATGTCTGTCTTTGAAGTTGAGGTGTGTTTCTTTTTATTTCTTTTTTCTTTTCTTTTTTTTTTTTTTTGTTTGTTTTTTTCAAGACAGGGTTTCTCTGGGTAGCTTTGCGCCTTTCCTGGAACTCACTTGGTAGACCAGGCTGGCCTCAAACACACAGAGATCTGCCTGGCTCTGCCTCCTGAGTGCTGTGATTAAAGGCGTGTGCCACCCTGCCTGGGAAGATGTGTTTCTTGTATGCAGCAGAAGGCTAGGACCTGATTTCATATCCATTCTTTTATTCTTTGTTTTTATAGGTGAATATATTAAATATTTCCAACTCAGTGCATCAATAGAGTAGACTTAATTCTTTAGTGATTGCTCACACAAGATTCTGAAATGTATAGATTCAAACACATAATAAACTCAGATTAAGCAATATTCTTCCACATCCCATTAAGGAAAGAAATCAAAGACTTCTTTTGGTGATATTTAACCAGGAGAAAGCCCAGATTTGAGTTCTCTGCTTCACTCACCCTGTGTCTGTTTTGTTCCTGTCTCTCTTTAAATCTCTCTCCTTCTCTATTTCTTTCCCACACTCTTCTACCTCTCCCTCACTCCCTCTCTCCCTCTCTCTCCTTCCTCCCCCTCTCTCCCGCCTCTCTGTGTTTTGTGTGAGTGTGTGTGTGTGTGTGTGTGTGTGTGTGTGTGTGTGTGAGTGTGTGTGTATGTGTGTGCACGTGCTACAAACATCCTTGTTTATCAAGCATGTTCTGTTTGCTTTCTTCAACTATTCTGGATATTCATTTTATAAGATTTATTTGAACCTATATTTTGTGTTTTCAGCAAGTGAATGTCATAGCACATATAATACTACACATGCAGTAAATATTCTTGATTCAGGAGCATAGAAGAGCACATAACTTAAGATTAGAACTGCTATTATCTGTGGTTGTAAAAGTTGGAAGCCTGGGAAATCAAAATCATGTAATGTTTGTTGTTACATTTTCTCTTAAAGGCAAGTAAAGAAACAAGCTGAACACATAGTGCTATCGCAACCTTAAGTCTCAAGTGACCTCAAAATGTATTATTTACTCTGTCTGTCGTGTCTACCAAAAAGTTTAGCCTCTTATGATGTAATGGATAGATTTATTATTTTGTACTTCCATAAAATATAATTCTTGTAATTGGTTAAAAGTACTATTAAATAATTTTTGCACAGAAATCACATAAAAACCCAATGCATGTGCATGTTAATTGAAGATAAAGTTTGAGATTATTCTTAGTTTCTGTTATTTTCATATTTTATATTTATAAAGTATTATTCATATTTTCTGTGTTTCTAGTCTAATTACCTTGACCTACACACTAAAGCATTTACAGAACATATACCTACACTGATACAACATCATCTCTCACAGGCCATTGGTGGTAACATGAATTCTATAGAGCACTTGGTTTTGATAAATGCTATGGTACTTGGTAATCTCAATATTTTGATGTCATTGAGATGCCTCTTTAGTTCTGAACATTTAATTTAGATGTTTTTCTAGTAGACATTTCCTCCACATGACAAATGTGAATGTTATATGTTTTTTTTTCAGAGCTGAGGACCAAACCCAGGGCCTTGCACTTGGTAGGCAATTGCTCTACCAGTGAGCTCAATCCCCAGCCCCTATGATATATGTTTAATATGGATGTAATTGTTTGGGGAATGTGTTATGGCAAGCATAAATCCCCTAGGCCAATTCTATGTTAAAGACTATACAAACCTATGTTGATTTTAAAATACTGTTTGAAATACAGAGAGAGATAAAACAGAATACATAGGAAGTACAATTGATTCTGATCTCAGCCTGATGTCAACAGTTCTTATGGAAAAGAGATTTGAAACCTATTAGTTGTTATAGTACAAAGGCCCTGAACACAACTCTCTCTCTCTCTCTCTCTCTCTCTCTCTCTCTCTCTCTCTCTCTCTCTGTCTGTCTGTCTTTCTCTCTCTCTTTCTTCTCTCTCTGTACCCTCTGAATCTAAAACACTGTCCTAATCATGGCACTCTCTTAGGATAGGTCCTGAGTTTCATAATGAAAAAGATACCCATATTTCAGGAGCTCCTTTGACATCTGATGATGACGAGCCAGTGTCATTTCTGCCCTCACCAGTGACTTCTGCATCTTGTTCTTGTGAATTGTATCATATTATTAAAAACTTACATCTAAGAGTATTCACTTTTGTGATAAAACAGATTTTTACAAACTTAAATGTGAGAGATAGCCATGAGTTCCCAGTAGTTTGGTTTGGTCATCCCTGCATGTTTCCCCATCATGATCCTAATGCACTTGCTCATAGAATCCCTCTTCTCTCTCTTTGACTGGACTCCTGGAGCTCTGTCTAGTGATTGGCTGTGGATTTCTGCATCTGCTTCCATCAGTCATTGCAGAAAAGTTTTATGATGACAGAGTATTCACTGGTCTGATCTCTGGAGCAAGTCAGTTCAGTTCAGGCACCCTCTCCACTATTGCTAGTAGCCCATGGTGGAGTCATCTTGGGGATTCCTGGCATCTTCCCTAGCACCAGGTTTCTCTCTCTATCCCATGGTATCTCTCTCTATATCAGGGCATCTCTTCTATTGCATTCCCCCTCCCTCAGTACACTATTTTCACCAGTGCACAGTCCATCTGGTCAAATAACACACAGAAACATTGATTGTGGAGGTAAATGTATGAAAGTTCAATGTGATGAAAATGAAATGAATCTCATAGATGTCCTCCAAATGTTTCACACAAACATGGCACTTCTCCTGACTATAGGTGAGACTTAGCACCTTGAAACTGCTTCTCCATGGGAATACTGTCAAGTTGTAGTTGTCAGTTGAGGACTTCATTCTACTGTGAGCTATACTGTTTGTATGGTGACTGAGGTGGGCCTTTGGATAGTTTCACTTCTGTTTCTGTAGTTTCCTAAGAGAGTGACATATAGGAACTAACTGTGTTTATCTGTGTGAGATTTTGTATCCATCTAGGCAAGTTTCTAACTGCCATAGGAGATGGTCTCCTTGGGATTGTCTGAGGTTAACTGAGAGGAATAAATCCTGTGTAGTCAGGAAACACCCTTCTGGTTCCTCTCTGCACCTGCTTTCAGGCTCTGCACAATTAATTTATTTTGGTTTTTCCTTTTGCTGTCACATGGTAACAAATATTTAGCAAGCAAAAGATGATATGAACTTATGCCATTTAGAATTAATATGGAAAAAAAACAATTTTGTGTTCCTGTGTTTACCTTGAACGAATCATGGTCTCCATTTGATGATTCCCACTCCACATGGGGTTGCTATGAAATGTTTATAGACAGTTCTAAAGTCTCTCAGCAATGACTTATAGAGCAGGAAGATTGCCCTAGAAATATTGCACTATTGTTATACATCAGACCAGATATAATATGGAATTTTGTGGAGGATGGAAGCTTTGGCTCTTTTTGAAAAATACACCTGTCCCACCTGAAGCATGCCCTGTAAAACTTGCATTTGCCTAGCCAGTTCAAAACTAACAACAACCAAACATTCCTAACAGTCTTAATCTTTCTGTTGATGGTTGCACCAAAATCATACGTAAGGAAACTCCTCTTTTCTTTCTGTCCTGACTCTGTGGCTTATATTTGAAAAAGAGAGACCATGGTGGTGTTGAGTTTCTATACATTGCACAGAAGACAACAGAGGAGTACTGGGCCTTGGAGGACAAGAAATTTCTGTCCACTTTTTTACCTGATGAAGAAGACACTTAGTGTCATATTAGCTGCATGAATCCAGCAGGGATCTGACAAGACTTTGATCCTAGGTCTTGATAGATGCCTCCTAGTACATTGGAGAATCCCATTCAATACAGAGGCCTGAAGTGGAAGGTTCCCCTGTCTTCTGATCAATCTCTACTTTCCAGATGGAGGAGACAGGAGGGTATTTTATAAAATCACTGATATTT